>NC_056749.1:379351027-379573527 GCF_019279795.1 Protopterus annectens
GTATGCCAAGGCTGCTTCCAACAGATGTCTTGTGGGGGTGGTAATGAGCCAATCGTCTAGGTATGAGAAACACCTGGAATCCCTGTAGTCACAATTGAGCTGTGACAACTGCCATGCACTTTGTGAACACTCTGGGGCCGAAGGGCAGTACTCGGAACTGGTAATGACTGGCTCCAGCACAGAAGCGAAGGAATCTTCTTGATGTTCTGTCCACCTTTATGTGGTAGTACGCATCTTGAAGATCTATAGAGCACATCCAATCGTCTTTTTCCAAGGGTGGGAGGATAGACTGAATTGTGACCATCTGGAATTTCTGTACCTTTACAAACTTGTTTAATATGCAGAGATCCAAAATTGGTCTCCACTCCCCAGTCTTTTTTGGCACCAAAAATAGTCATGTAGAATCTGGATCCTATCTGGTCTGGGGGGACTACTTAGATGACTTTTTTCTAGCAGCTTTGAGATCTCTAATATTGCTTCTTCCCTTTGACTGGGTGGAAAATCAGGAAGGTTTCTTAGGGGGACGAGACAAAGATCGAAGGGGATATGATAACCTCTGGTTATTATCTTTTGTACCCAAGAGTCGGTGGTAATGGTTAGCCAGGCAGAAGGGTACAAAGAGAAACGACCCCCAACTGCTTCCAGAGGAAAGCAGTTGGGCCACTCTTCAGGAGCGCTGGTAGGATTGACCAGAGAAGGGAATCTTTGGAATCCTGGTTTCGTGGACCTCCTCTGCCCCATAAAGGGGTGTCTTCCATATGAGTTTCCCCCTCTGCCTCTAGGGGACGAATTGGCTCGTGTGTCACGTAAAGAACCTTGAGACTTATGCCACATCTTCCCGCTCTTCTGGTTTCTAGAGAAAGCCCGTGGAAGGGAAGAGTAACAGATGCCCATGGCAGCAATGGTCACCATCCTGTTAACATCTAGCCAGTGTCTTTCACCTTGGGTCCAAATAACGAAGAGGCTTCAATGGGAGTGTTCAGAAAGGAAGCCTTGAAGGGTTTCTTTGAGGCCACACAGGTGCATCCAGGCATGCTGTCTCATGACTATGCCTGCACCCGCTGCTCCTTCTGATGCATGAGAAATCAGGCTCATGGAGGAGTTAGCTACTGATTCAAGGGTGGCTGTGAGGCCACTTTGTCACGGACCTCATCAGATACAGCTCCGGCCAAAGTTTCAGAGAGGTAAGAAATTAAGTCTCTCTGAAGCCTGGTAAAATGTGCCATATAATTCAGGGACCTAACCACAAGGGTCGCTGATGCAAAGTACACTTCCCTAATCTGTCCAGTGCCCGGGACTCCTTGCTGGATGGATGGACAGTCTGACTCTCTTCCGCCATATCCTTTTTATTTGCGGCCGTCACCACCATGGCATCTACTGGAAAACCTTTGGACCAGTGGGGTCAGTATCTGGAGGGGACAAAACTTTATCTGGCCTCCTGGGAATGGCTTCAACGGTGTCAGGAGCCTTCCATGCATGCTGCAAGACGAGCCGGACAAGTTCATCGGCAGGTGGAGTAACCCGGGAGGTAGGGGGCCGGATACGAAAGGCCTGCAGGAACACAGACTCTTCAGAGGTCGTGTTAGAGGGCTGCCAATCACCTAAGGATTTCAAGGATATCCCTAAAGGATATTTCAGAGAGTGATCGAGGGGACCCTTCCCCATCAAAATCTGCGTCTTCCGTGAGGGACTCTTCTGGGGAGTCCACGTGCTTACTCTTACGTGATCTCTTGTGACGAACTTCCTCAGAGGGAGATGCTGGGGAAGACAGCGCAAGAGGGGCTTCCTGTGGGAGTGTATCCTGAGGCCCTTGTGCCGGGTGTCCGCTATGGGTGGCTTGTGTGAGTTGCGGGCCAGAGGACAGAAAACCTGGTGGCACAGGATCGCCTACAGTGGCAAGAGCCTTCTCCATAAGTTGAAAGGCTGGTCCACCTAAGGAGGGTGGGAGCCTACAGTCACCCCTCGCTCAAGCAAGCCAGCCTGCCGACTAGGAGTCTCCGGATGGCCATGGAACGCAGGTAAAACAGTGCCACAGCTAGCATCCTGAGAAGTGACAGAAGTAAAGTGTCTCTTCTGCTAAAAAGGCAGCTGCGGTTCCTTAGTAAGATCTACAAAAGGAGCCACAGCAGGGGAAGTCTGTGCTCTAGGAAGGGACTTAAGGGCTGAAGATGGAGGAGAACAAGCAGGGATCCCTGAGGAAAAATGTTCCCCTCCAAGGGAGGGGTAGGGCTTGGGAGGTGGGATTCCTCTAGCCAAAAGCAATTGGTCCACAATGCGTGCCGCATCATGTAAAGAGAAGCTTCTAGTGGATCTCATGGACATAGCTGATGGGGAGTCAGGTCTATCTAGAGATGGAGTGAATTGAGAGCCTGCAAAGGGGTCTTTAAAAGGAGAATAAGTTGTAACAGCAGGTAGGATAGGTGTCTGCACCGAAGGCAACAGTGCTGTAATGGCTTGTACTATTGGTGTCTGCACCGAGTTGTCGGTCCCGAGAACAGGGTCTGCACTGAGGTCAGTGCCAATGGAAGGGTCTGAGTGGAGAAGCCCATCGGTTCCAATGCTGTCTGAAGCACTCGGTGCCATAGTAGGAGTCGGTGCTGACAGCTTCAGAGCTGTAGGTCTCAGCTCTGAAAGCCTTGGAGCCAAAGAAGTCCTTTCAGAAGACGATAAATTAACTTTCTTTGGACTCTGTTCCTGGGGGTCCCCAGCGGGGGATGAAGGAAGAGACTTAGTCTTCTTTAGGTTGTCTTTCTTTCTATGGGAACTAGAAGGGGATGAAGTGTCCGACCCAGAAATAGCCTTAGTAAAGGGGGTTTTCATAATATCCTTTAGAATAAGTTTGTTTTTCCTCTCAAAGTGTCCGGGAAGAAAAATGTTTACAAATCCCACAAGGTGGGTCGACAGTTAAGTGAGGTTCTCCCAAGCAGTACACACAAGGCATGTGCGTCTGAAGTGGGTAACTTGTGGCCACAACTAGTACACCTCTTAAAGCCCAGACATCCTTTCTTTTCTGCCATAATAGGTGAGAGAAAAAACAGGTAGAAGGGAAAGTAGACTATCAGCTATGGTACAAAGAACACCCAAAGGTACGAGGGAAAAGATTACCAATGATGGTAAAGGATACCAACAAGATAAGAAAGAGGGTAAACACTTAGAAAACAGTCACTAGATGCGATAGGGTAAGAGACAACTATAGAAATAAACTTCCTTGAAGAAAGGTAAATTTACTAGGTAATAAAAAGTACAGTTTTGTACCTACCATAAATGTAGATGTCCAATAGATATGCAACTGCAGTCCTTACATATGGGTTGTCCTGCCTCAGGCAGCCCTCGGTCGGCCGGATTCCAAAGTCTGGGTCCAGCGTCGGCTGATGTCGCCTCCTCCCTGACGTCAGAGCGGCTGGGTTATAAAAGCATCAGCCGACGCCATCTTCCTCAGTGTTTCTTGCCCCAGATGCCAGGTGCCCTCCAAGGAAGGCTAAATTTAGAACTGGATAAAAAATTCCAGACAAACACAATAGCAATAAACAGATGCACCATAACAGATATCCCCACTTAAGTATAAAAGGAGGGAAGTGGACCCAATACACAGAGGGGTAGGAGGGAGGGAAAACCTGACTGCAGTTGCATATCTATCGGACATCTACATTTATGGTAGGTACAAAACTGTACTATGTCCTTCAAGAATGCAACTGCAGTCCTCACATATGGGTTGAATACCATAGCAAAGCTGGGGGTGGTAGGTTCTAAGATAAGGATGGTGTAGCTAAAATGCCCTGCAGGACTGCCGAAGCAAAGCCTGCTCGGGATCTGGTATATAAAGGCAGGTGGTAGTGCTTGGAAAATGTATGCATGGAGCTCCATGTAGCAGCTTCTAGAATGTCCTTTGTAACCACCCCTCTTAGGAAGGCTGTGGAGGTGGCTGTAGCTCTGGTGGAGTGTGGCCTGATATTGGCTGGCACACCCTTTCCATGGAAAGAATAACAGAATCTGATGCAATGCCCAATCCATTTTGAAATTGTTTGTTTGGAAATTGCCTTTCCTTGCACTCCAGGAGCATATGCTACAAATAGTTGGTCAGACTTTCTGTTGGCCTTTGTTCTGTCCAAGTAGTAGCGTAGCTGTCTGTGTATGTCCAAAGTGTGCAGCAGCTTTTCCCTTTATTTTGAGGATTGGGGAAGAAGGTGGGCAGGTGAATTGCTTGATTTAGAGACACCCTGGATATCACTTTTGGCATAAAAGAAGGATTGGTTCTTAAAAAAATCCTGTCCTAATGAAAAATGGAGGTACTGCCATGAGGGCCTGTACCTCCGAAACTCTTCTTGCTGAGGTAATTGCCAACAGGAAAACTGTTTTCCAGGAAAGAAATTGCAATCCTGAAGATGCTGCTGGTTCAAAAGGAGGAAGAGTTAATTTTTCCAACACGAAGTTGAGGTCCCATGCAGGCACTGGTGGTTTTCTGGGAGGCTTGATATTCTTTATCCCTCTTAGAAATTGTCTTAGTAAAGGATGTGAAAACACAGGAGGATCAGTGTTGTATGATGCTGAAATTGCTGAAGCGTGTATTTTTATGGAAGAATAGGAAAGTCCATTATGCAGCATTTCTGCTAAGTATTCCAGTATCTGTGGGATGCTCATTACAGATGCATCCTGTCCCTTGTTGGTATTCCAGATGTTGAATCTCTTCCATTTGGCTGAATAAGTCCTTCTGGTGGAAGGTCTGCGTGCTTCCAATAATATTTGTTGAACTTCCTTGGAAAGAGAGATATGGGTAGAAATCATGGAACCCTCCAGGCTGTCAGCTGCAGAGTTTGCAGGTTGGGATGAACCGTCCTGTAATTGTGCTGAGTCAAGAGTAGAGGCCATTGAGGCAGGGGCCATGGGTTGGTGCAAGTTATGCTCCTTAGTAATGGATACCAGTGCTGTCTTGGCCAATCTGGAGCTATTAAGATGCCTTTCGGTTGCTCTGCTTTGATCTTCAGTAACACCTTGGTCATTAATGATAGAGGTGAGAATGCATAGATTGTTAGAGAGTTCCAGCTGAATGAGAGAGCATCTATTCTCCAGGCTTGTGGATGGTGTGTCCTCGAGCAGAACTTTTTCAGATGATGATTGAGGTGGGAGGCAAAGAGATCTATGTCCGGCCTCCCCCATGCATGAGTTATTTGAGCAAAAATGTCTGGATGCAACATCCATTCGTGCGGGTACAGGATGTTTCTGCTTAGACTGTCCGCCAGAACATTGTCCCTGCCCAGAACAAACTGGGATTGCAGCTGTAAGTTCAGTTTCAGGGACTTTTCCCAAAGAGTCATTGTTAGTCTGCAAAGGGGGTAAGAATGAGTACCTCCCTGCTTGTTTATGTACCACATAACAGTGGTGTTGTCTGTCTTTATTAGCAGATGGCCTTGTTGAAGATATTTTCCGAAGGCCTCGATTGCATGAATTACTGCTAACATCTCTTTTTGATTGATGTGTAGATGTACTTCCTGGGGGGTCCATTGCCCTTGAATGCATCTGCCCTCCATGTGCACCCCCCATCCATGGTCTGAGGTGTCCGTTGTAATGGTTTGGCTTGTTTGAGGTTTGTTGAAAGGCATACCTTTGACTGGCTTGCTTGGGCCCACCACAAAAATTCCCTTTTTAGACATGGGATGAGTGGGATAATTGCTTCTAAGTTGTGGCTGTGTTGAGACCATAGACTTTTTAGGTACCATTGCAGTTTTCTCATGTGTAGTCTTGCCAGTGGAATCAGTAGAATGCAGGATGCCATGAAACCCAGGGCCTGCAGGATTTTCCTTGCAGTCATCTGGGTGAGCTTTGCTAGGCTTTTGAAGTAATGTGGTAATTGTTCTTGCTTCTCTTCTGTGAGGTAAGCCATTTGTGATTCTGTGTCTAGTTTGGCTCCTAGAAAAATTATTTGTTGGGATGGCAGTAGTCTTGATTTTTGTAAGTTGACTGTGTATCCCAAAGCCTGTAGTAAGTAAATGACATAATTCAAGTTTTTTGTCAAGGCTTGCTTGCTGTCCGCTTGTATAAGGCAGTCGTCCAGGTAAGGGTATATTTGTATCCCCTGGAGTCTGCAGTGTGCAATTACTGATGCCAGGCATTTCGTGAATACTCTGGGCGCAGTAGATAAGCCAAAAGGCAATGCTGAGAATTGATAATGCTTTGACCCTGCAAGAAATCTGAGGTATCTTCTGCAACTGTGTCTGATTGGGACATGCAGGTATGCCTCCTTGAGGTCCAGAATAACCAGCCAAGACACCTTGCCCAGCATGGGAAGGAGTTGCTGTAGTGTCAGCATTTTGAATTTTGGTACAATGAGAAAAGTGTTTAGAGAGGACAAGTCCAGTATAGGTCTCCATTGCTTTTCTTTTCTTGGAACAAGGAACAGTCTTGAGTAAAATCCCTGGCCTTGTTCCTGAGGAGGAACCTTTTCTATTGCTTTGATTTTTATCAGCTTTGAAACTTGTTTGAATGCCTCTGCCCTTTGATTTTGTGGCAGGTTTGGCATGCCTTGTCTTGTTGGTAAAGTATCGAAGTGGAACCTGTAGCCTTGGTCTATTATGTCCAGAATCCATTTGTCCTTTGTTAAAATGTGCCAATTTTTGAAAATAAGGATAATTTTCTGCCTAAAGGTGCTTCTCTTTGAGCCTTGGTCGGTGTCAAAGTCAAGTCATTGTGATTGTCCCTGTGGAGCAGGGGATGTCCCTGCGCCGCCTCTCTGATTAGTTGGTTGCCACTGGCGTCCTCTGTAGGAGCCTCTGTATTGCCCTCTTCCTCGGGTACACCTGTTTTTTCCCCTTTGAAACTTGTCAGTGTCTGGAAAGGACCAATTCTTAGAAGGCCAATTCCTGCTGAACCTTGGTGGCTGAACCTGGAGGAAATCCTTGACTGTTTGCACTGATTTAGCCTTTTCCTCAATTGATTTCAACACATCCTGAGCATTAGCACCAAATAGCTTGTGTTTTTCCAGAGGTGCATCTAGCTTTACTTTAACATGATCTGGCAATGCCTGTTCTTTCAACCATGCATGTCTACAAATGACTGCCCCTGTCATAGCTGCCCTACATGAAGCTTCCAATGCATCATAACCACACTGAAGAAAATGATTGCTAACCTGCTGAGTGTTATGGACCAAATCCTGCAAGGCCTTTCTATCTAAAGGCTCAGGAGAGGTTAACTTTTTCTGCAAATCATCCATCAAGAAATCCTGATACTGAAACATATGAAAAAGGCAATTAAGGGCTCTCATGGCAAGTGTGGTTGAGGTATAAACTTTTTTGCCCCACCTCTCCAGGGACCTAGCTTCCCTGTCTGAGGGCAAAGGATTTTTGGCCGTGGATGTGGCCACCCCTTTGGGCCCCTGGGAAACTGTTTCTAGATCAACAGAATGGGCCTTAAATAAATGTTTGTGAGTCTCAGGAACCCTGTAGTATCTGTCCGGCTTGACAGGAGCACGGGGGAGAGAATCAGGAGAAGCACTCGAATCTAAGTACACATCATCCAGTACATCTAACACTGGAGGGATAGCTAAAGGCCTGTGTTGGGGAAGCTTAAGGAAGGTACGAAGCCGCTTCCTGGAGTCGGAGAATTCCTGACTTTGCCACTGAAAATGCTCTCTCATGGAGTGGAGAATTTCCCCAAAAGAAACATCCTCAGGAGGAGAGGCAGAAGGAATAGATTCCTCCGCATCAGAATCCTCGTAGACCTGGAAGGACTCTTCCTGGGTATCTGAGTGATCAGAGTCACCAGAGGCTTCATCTGAAGAAAGGGTGTCTGTATGTTCAACCCTGGGCCTTTTGTCAGAAGGTGGCTGAGAACCTCTGTCAGGATGGGCCTGGGAGCCTCTGATTAAGGAAATTAAATCTGCAGCTAAAGTCATAATTTGTTTATCAGTAGTGGGCTGAGGCAGAGCTTTAGGAGGGTGAGACTTAGCCTGGCTGGCAGCCTTAGCACGTGTGTAGGCCTTGATAGACATAGACATAGGGGGCCTAGCTGCCCCACGTGCTGGAGTCACCTTGTCCACGGGTATGGTCTCAGGCAAATCCTGGGCTTCAGTTTCTGGAGGAAAATCAACAACCGGCACCGGCACAGGCTTTGGGGCCGGAGTGATCGGTAAAGCGGTGTCGTCGGTCCGGAGCGGCAGAACAACCGCCTCAGAAGAGACCGATGCACTCGCGGTAGTTTTTGGCGTGGTGTTGGTGGAAGTCGCTGGCCGAAAATGTCGGTCTCGGTCTTTCCGTTTTTTGGAAATATGTGGTGTCGGTTGTTCCGATGACATGTTATAAGAATATTTATCGCCAAAAAAGTCTTCAGCAAACTCTGCCCGGCGCCTGAGTGTGCGCTTATTGAAGCAAGCACAGGCAGCACAGGCCGAGACGTCGTGGTCTGGGCCAAGGCAGGGGAGGCAGTAAGAATGGAAGTCCTTATGAGGTATTTGTTTACCACAAGACAAACAGTTATTAACTTTTTCAGTTTTTTCTGACATCGGCTGAGGCAAGAAAAGGTTCCCCAATGGGGTACTTAGCTTTTGATGACTTCGGATACGTAAAACACAGGAGCTGACCAACTGGCACTTGCGAACTGCTTCTGCTTCGGGCACCGCACGGCAAGAAAGACTGAGGAAGATGGCGTCGGCTGATGCTTTTATACCCCAGCCGCTCTGACGTCGGGGAGGAGTCGACATCAGCCGACGCCAGACCCAGACTTTGGAATCCGGCCGACCGAGGGCTGCCTGAGGCAGGACAGCCCACATGTAAGGACTGCAGTTGCATTCTTGAAGGACATCAAGAAAAGTAACTTCGCTCAAGAGCAATGGCTTGATGCAACTGAATGGCGATGCGGCAAACGAAATCTGAGGTAAGAGGGGGGTTCTGGCGTGAGCTTGGAAGATGGCCAGCTCAGTTCAGAGATCGGAACAGACTACCCAGAAGTAAGGAATGAATGAGGATTAACAATTATCAGATGTTGTCTTACTAGTTTTAACTTGAATGTTGTTCCTATTGGACAAAAGTTAATTGGTAAGGTTTATAATGAGCACTTTACATTGTGAAAAGTTTTTTTTTTTACATCTGAGGAACTTCATTGAAGCAAAAATGCAGCGTGATTTTAAAGCGTTTATATATCTGTTCTTTGGTGGGGTTACAGGTATTGCCTAGTGGATTAAAGCTGGATTTTTTACCATTTACTGCCCGATTCTCCTTCAGCTGCCTTTCCTTTGGTTATTGGGCCTCACTTCTGTTATCATACCGTAATGCCCATATTTCTTACAAATAAAAACTACTTTAATACCTTTAACACCCAACTTAAAGGCCACCCCATTTTACATTGCCCTGATATGCACACTATATAAAAAACTGCTTTACAATATAACGTGCAGTTTATATCATAATTTTTTTTACTTTTCCCCTTTAGTGGCCCACTAAATATTAATGAAAGTGGGTATATGCTTTACAGTCAATCTACAAGTTTAACAAACTCAACAAAAGTCCAATTTTTCTAGCCAATTTTTTTTTTTGCAAAGCTGTATTTAACAGAAGTGATTGATGCTTTATAGTTTCCCATTTAGTCACTAATTTTTGTAGCTGTTCTGTTTGCTGACATGGCCATCTCCCAATACTAGACTTTGGTTCAAGTCGAAAGATCTCCCTGTTGCTTCGAGTAAACTCTTATGCCTCTCGTTCTAAAGCATTTTACTTTGGAATATTGGAAAATGTTTCACTGGCAAAGTCTCTCTATAAGCTTTATTGTCAGAAAAATGAGAAGCAGAGTCTCACTTGTTTGTTGGCTCTGTTTGATAAACTGTTTTCCCTCGAGCCTGTTCTGCATCAAAAATGTACTTGACCCTCCAGTAGAAAGTACTCTGAAGACAGCAGGATAAAACAGCTTGAATATCACACCTGCCTCTTGACATTCTCCTATTGTTGGAATAATGTGCTTGTCTTCTGCCTGGTGTACACTGAATAATCATTTTCCACAAACACTGTCTCAAATTTTTAATATTTTCCCTTCTGCCATAGTTTTGTAGGGCTCAAATTTTAATGCCGATAGAAATGCATCTTTACTAATATAGGTATTTGTTGATTTCTCATCGCCAGGTTAGGAGTATATACTTCATGCCCTTTCAACTAAATCTTGCTGGAGAACAGTCTAGTTGCTTATTTGTGCTTCCATAAAAGCAAGTCCATTCCTTAAAACTTCACTGGCACAGAAGAAAATCTCAGGTGTTCTCTGCGCATGCTATTGTTTTGAAAGGTCTCTTCTTGAGAAGTCTCATTCATCCAGCCTTTTCATTTGAACCTCTAAATTTTTGCAGTTTCTATCAATTCAACTGAATAGCTACAGTTACTATTTATTGGCACTTTTGCTATTTGAGTTGACATACTCTGTTTCCGTTATTTTAAATCACTTCCGAGTGCATTTATTTTTTCCTTCTGCATTACTGGAAGCCATTGCTTGTACCAACACTGAAGCATGAACTGCTTTTGGTTGAACAGCTGAAGGATTCTTTCCAGAAGTTCTCTTCACCTTTTCCTGATTTTTTTTCAGGTTCTCTAAATTTCTTCTTTGATAGCATCCAGACAATGAATTTTTTAACTAGAAACTGAATTTTACATAAGGTGACAGTTGCACTGGCACTTTTTTCAAAGTATGATTTCACACTGGGAGAGTCTCCATCTAAATATCAATTTTTTCTTTCCATTTCTCTTCCCTGTAATCGGAGACTAACATTACATACTTAAAAGCATAAATTATTCCATTTGTTTTAAGCCTAAACTTACCTCAGTTTGCCTTTCTCTCTTACATTTGTCTCAAAATGTGTTACATCATGAAGGCTACCAAGAGTGGCACAGTAATTAGGTTACTTCATTTATCCCAACTGCAAAGCAGTTAAACTAATAGCTCAATTGTATTTAAATGCGCCTTATCAAGCTTCAGCATTAGACTGCAGATAAATAATGTAGCACAGAATATGAACAAAAGCAAGGATTCCAAACTTAGTTTTCTGATGCAAATGAAGAAAGCATAACTCATTTTTTCTTAGTATAAATTAATTGTATTAGCATTTAGTCAGAGTCCCACAAAGAAAAAATATATTTTCATCTTATTTTCTGTCAGTACTTGAATTTGCATTTTTCTACACTGTATTTAAAATCCATATTTCTTCTGGTGCTTTGTAGCAGCACTTCTGCACTGTAGTGTTTTCTTGAGACAAGTCTGCACATTAGGGGAAGGTTAACAGACTAATTCTAGCTAGAGTATAAAAACTGTGAATGTAACACATCATCAGAGCTCAAGCAACACTGAACTACAGTTGTTACTTGAACAATTAACTCAGCTACATTTTCAAGCCTCTTAAACATTCCTTAAAATGCTGTACCTGAGATGGTCACTAATGAAAATCAAAGGAAGCAAAGTAACCGCCGACTGGTGCTCACAGTCAAAAGCAGGCAGTCACATCACTGTTGCAAGCTCATAGAAAACCACAGTAAACGATTCTCAGAGTTCTCTCTCCACCCCTCTAAAATGAGATCAGGAAAGCAAAAACACTGACTGCAAAACAAAATCATGCTATCCACTGCAATCCCCTTTTAGGCCATTTTGGGGTATAAAACCTAAAACATAACAAATGACGTGTGTGATATCCCCACTTTAGGCCAGCAATCAAGAAGCCCAAATCCTCACCACTGACACTGGACAGGGACATTCACTTTAACAAACATGGATACACCCAATATTTCCAGATGTAGCTCTCTGCATCAAGAACAATTTCCTTTAATAGTACACAGGGAACACACACACAGCCCAGGGCCTGGGTTTCTCTCTCTCTTGCCCCAGGTCCCCACTGGCACAGCTGTAGAAATGTCCATAACTGAGTGCCCACACCAAGTCCTTCACATTGTCAAACCAGTGCTTCGTCTCCCTGCTCCAAGTAGCTTACACACACACATACGGGAAAGACTGGCACCGGTTTACTAGTTATGCCCTTTCTGCCCAGACTATAAGACAGTTACTGCCACCAGACACTCCAAAACCAGCTAGTCTAAGGCTCTTTCAAGGGTACCCAATTATACTGAGTGAAATTATAATATTTATATAAATGGTAGTCTGACCAATGCAGTAAGGTTTTCAGGAGTGGCCAAAGTTGCCAGTCAGATACGAGTACTCTCAAAAGGTTAAAATATTCTCTAAAGGACAGCCATAATAAAAAGTTTAAATAGATTTAATAATACACATGAAACTACTAAATATCTATTTACAATAAACAGAGTTTCAACCACAGGAAATATTAAAATAACACAGATGAATACGTTCACAGAGATACAGAAAAACAGTACTTAACTAATCTAACTATAATTTCCTGACTACTCTAAAGAGTCACTATTCCCTGGTCACTTGCTAGAGTAAAGCAAGATGAAGTAGGCAATGGATTCTTCTACATCAGGTTCCAAGAAACAGACTCCCATGAAACTTCAGTCTCAATTAGTACTAAGCATTATTTTAATGATGGACTCCAGAATGACATCACATACATTTGGTCATCTGACTCCTGGTTTCCAAGCACCCCTCCCATTACCAGAAACTTCCAGGATTTAGCACCTGTGTGTCAATAATACACACACACTTGCCAAGATCTGCTGCAGCTCCTGAAGTCATGAAACCATAATACACTTCCACTCTTCCTTCAGGAGCTAATAAACCATACTTCTTGCAGACACTGAATCTCTGAGATAGAGATAACATCTTTATGGCCTAGGTCCAATAATTTAATTTCTTACTATTTTCCAAAGTTAGCTGGAGCCGAGGTTAACCTCCTCTCTTTCAGTATCATTTGTTAACCTATATAGTTAATTAACTTACAATATAATCAGGAGCTACCCACTGTTGGTACATTAACGCAAGCAGCTTTACAAATGCAACACGAGCATATGTACAAATCAGTTTGATATATGAATGACAATTCTTTACAAAATTCTACCTAGCTATGCTGGCATATGTTACACATCGACTGCCCTTCTCCTGGCATAGCTGGCAATACCTCACATCGGCACATCTTTGACTTAGAACCATTAGTATTGCAGAAAAGTTACAAATATGCTGAAAAAATGTTTTTGGGCACAGTAAACCTTTAAGCTATTGATTAGGTGCAGCCACCGTATGTCTAAAATCTGTGGGATTCCTGAAATTCATGAAACAGTCTGCCATGGCATGGCAGAAAGTTCAGGGAACTTCCTTTTATATCAGATCATAATACTACTGTACATCTTACACATACTTGCCTTCCCACTGAAAACACGGTCATTAAAAAAATAAAAGTTCCCCTGGGATTGGTGTCATCATCCTCAGGTTCAAATCTGACCAGGGAATGCATCTGGGAGAAATATACCAAAGAAACTACTTCAGATTTGAACTATCTTCCTCAACAGGAGTATCTCTCTCTCTCATGAGGGAAAAGATAGAACAGAAAAACTGAGGGTACCTTGGGGGCATGACAGATTTAAACAGTACTTGTGAAAAGTCATGCCATTCCTACACAGTAACCCGGGGGAACAGGATGAGAGAGAGGTTTAGTCTTCTGCATTCGAATCCCCCTACGAGCATCAGTACTGACAAGAGGATCAGACTTCTAATATACCTCAAGAGTATTAGAATCTTCTTGGACAGTCTGTGGTATGCCCCTGGGTCCCATAGAATAAGCTGTGGTTCCAAACAGAAGCACCAGTCTGATAAGTAAAGCAGGACAAGAAACTGCTTCATATTGGCCTTAAGAAGGGTCATGACAAAGCAGCTGACATGTAGAGCTGAAATGCCATAGTTCACACATCTGGTCTGAACAAGCAACAGAAGATTTAGGCTTCAACTTAACAAGTTTCTTCCTTGGCTCTTGAGATAGACCCGACTGGGAAGATTCATAGGCCACCCTACCCAGCATGGAGCTCCTTAAACTTTTAATTTTCTAAATAAAATTAAGGTAAGATGAGCAGCTCCTTAGGGTTTTTGGAACATGAACATTGGAGCACTTTTTACAGTAGCAACTATATCAAATAAATGTAGTGCAACACTCTTTAGGCCATCTGCTTTCCACAGCCACACTTACCTCACTGTATAGTTCACAAAAGTTTTCAAGCTTGCTCATATAAACCTTTCTGGTCTCTCATATTTGTATTTTTACTTCCACTAATATCACCTTGCTATGCTATACTGAAGCCAAACATCACAGACATTTTTACCTGTTCTTCCATGTGCTCTATATGCCACCACCACTTCAAATCATGGTTTGGGCTTTCTTCAAAACACAAATAGTAAAGTACATCAACTCTCCTAACTCTTACTGCTAGCCCTGACAGAAGTCAGATGAAAGAGGCTGTCAAGTGTTTATTTAAAAATCAAACAGGAAAACATTCTACAAGGACTGTGAACTCCAGTAACATGTTTGCACCTCAGATGTAACAGATAAGTGCAAGGACAACTGAAAGGTACACAGTAAGAACAGTCCCCCAGTCCAAAATTTCAAACTGCAAAGGTGCACTTCTCTTTACTACAGTTAACTTCAACACTTGGTATACTAGTGTATAAGGGACATGTTTCCTTCAAACACAATGCATACCAGGTGGCCTACAATGCAAAATATACACTGGCAAACTGGATCAACCATGCTAATAAACTCTGTCATTCATTGTCCTGGGCCATTTCTTTTTAAGGGGAAAGACAATGAAGCTTTGGGTAATGCTCTGAAACCACCTACCAAGGGTATTAATAGTGAAGAGTCCTGCTTTACTGTTTTGTAAACCATACTTCTTGCAGACACTGAATCTCTGAGATAGAGATAACATCTTTATGGCCTAGGTCCAATAATTTAATTTCTTACTATTTTCCAAAGTTAGCTGGAGCCGAGGTTAACCTCCTCTCTTTCAGTATCATTTGTTAACCTATATAGTTAATTAACTTGCAATATAATCAGGAGCTACCCACTGTTGGTACATTAACGCAAGCAGCTTTACAAATGCAACACAAGCATATGTACAAATCAGTTTGATATATGAATGACAATTCTTTACAAAATTCTACCTAGCTATGCTGGCATATGTTACACATCGACTGCCCTTCTCCTGGCATAGCTGGCAATACCTCACATCGGCACATCTTTGACTTAGAACCATTAGTATTGCAGAAAAGTTACAAATATGCTGAAAAAATGTTTTTGGGCACAGTTCACCTTTAAGCTATTGATTAGGTGCAGCCACCGTAAGTCTAAAATCTGTGGGATTCCTGAAATTCATGAAACAGTCTGCCATGGCATGGCAGAAAGTTCAGGGAACCTCCTTTTATATCAGATCATAATACTACTGTACATCTTACACGTACTTGCCTTCCCACTGAAAATACGGTCATTAAAAAAAAAAAGTTCCCCTGGGATTGGTGTCATCATCCTCAGGTTCAAATCTGACCAGGGAATGCATCTGGGAGAAATATACCAAAGAAACTACTTCAGATTTGAACAATCTTCCTCAACAGGAGTATCTCTCTCTCATGAGGGAAAAGATAGAACAGAAAAACTGAGGGTACCTTGGGGGCATGACAGATTTAAACAGTACTTGTGAAAAGTCATGCCATTCCTACACAGTAACCCGGGGGAACAGGATGAGAGAGAGGTTTAGTCTTCTGCATTCGAATCCCCCTACGAGCATCAGTACTGACAAGAGGATCAGACTTCTAATATACCTCAAGAGTATTAGAATCTTCTTGGACAGTCTGTGGTATGCCCCTGGGTCCCATAGAATAAGCTGTGGTTCCCAACAGAAGCACCAGTCTGATAAGTAAAGCAGGACAAGAAACTGCTTCATATTGGCCTTAAGAAGGGTCATGACAAAGCAGCTGACATGTAGAGCTGAAACGCCATAGTTCACACATCTGGTCTGAACAAGCAACAGAAGATTTAGGCTTCAACTTAACAAGTTTTTTCCTTGGCTCTTGAGATAGTCCTGACTGGGAAGATTCATAGGCCACCCTACCCAGCATGGAGCTCCTTAAACCTTTGATTTTCTAAATAAAATTAAGGTAAGATGAGCAGCTCCTTAGGGTTTTTGGAACATGAACATTGGAGCACTTTTTACAGTAGCAACTATATCAAATAAATGTAGTGCAACACTCTTTAGGCCATCTGCTTTCCACAGCCACACTTACCTCACTATATAGTTCACAAAAGTTTTCAAGCTTGCTCGTATAAACCTTTCTGGTCTCTCATATTTGTATTTTTACTTCCACTAATATCACCTTGTATGCTATACTGAAGCCAAACATCACAGACATTTTTACCTGTTCTTCCATGTGCTCTATATGCCACCATCACTTCAAATCATGGTTTGGGCTTTCTTCAAAACACAAATAGTAAAGTACATCAACTCTCCTAACTCTTACTGCTAACCCTGACAGAAGTCAGATGAAAGAGGCTGTCAAGTGTTTATTTAAAAATCAAACAGGAAAACATTCTACAAGGACTGTGAACTCCAGTAACATGTTTGCACCTCAGATGTAACAGATAAGTGCAAGGACAACTGAAAGGTACACAGTAAGAACAGTCCCCCAGTCCAAAATTTCAAACTGCAAAGGTGCACTTCTCTTTACTACAGTTAACTTCAACACTTGGTATACTAGTGTATAAGGGACATGTTTCCTTCAAACACAATGCATACCAGGTGGCCTACAATGCAAAATATACACTGGCAAACTGGATCAACCATGCTAATAAACTCTGTCATTCATTGTCCTGGGCCATTTCTTTTTAAGGGGAAAGACACTGAAGCTTTGGGTAATGCTCTGAAACCACCTACCAAGGGTATTAATAGTGAAGAGTCCTGCTCCCCACTTTCAAATTACATGGAAAGAAACTCCTAACTCATGCATTTGGTTTGTTGCACAAATTTAGTTAGCGTTATGCAAAATACTGTGCTTTTACCATTGGTTTATGTATCTCTAATAAGTGAGAAGAAAATCTTGCCTTTTCATTAGCACTGCTATACATATTAAAACACAAACAAAAAAAGCTATACAGGCGAATGCATTCGTTATTGCTAAGTAAAATAAATCTAGAGAGAAAATATTTATAGATCTGGCATATAATCCAATCTCCCTTTCACCTCCAAAGATGCTTCCCACATACAACAATTGAACTCACTTGATTTTCTTCACTGATGTGAAAAACTACTTCTAGCAAAAAAAGCGAGGAATGCATTTTCTTGATAAAAAGGTATACATATGCCCTACTTCTAGCAAAAAAAGTGAGGAATGCATTTTCTTGATAAAAAGGTATAGATATGCCCAGGCTACAAAATACAAAGCAAGACTCCCACTTCCCGGTGCACACACTTTTGTTCCATAGCTTCAAGCACACAATACCAGCAACACCCGTCAACCCAAAACTACATACAAAATTTTGCAAAATAACTGCATAGAGTAAACAGGCTTTCCTTCAAGATGCAAGTGCTTGCTTAAAAGACAAAGTTAAGAGGTGCGCACACACAGAGCTACTAGCATGGCAGCTTTTCCCCAAAGGTAAGCCCCCACACACACTGGCCTTACAATAAATTAAATCACTCAACTTGGAGCATGCTGACTCCTCACAGAAAGCAACCCTTCTGAGAACTGTACCCAAGAACCAAATACACTTGTAGGCCATCACTTCTCTTTGAGGAGTTACCAGTCTCAGCATCACAGATTGCATGCAAACAGTCTCTGTGTCACAGATCACATGCACAGTCACCAACAATGGATAGGGATCATATTCCTTCAAATAGCTGTAAAAAGACTTATGACATATCGTCTTTTTAGGTAAAGGCCTTATTTCTCTCACAAACTTGGGGTAGCCTTGTTGGGTCGACGTTAAGACCTTTAAATTGAAGGAGGCTTCTTCAGCCAGCTGACCTTGTGGACTGGATGTATCCATTTTAATTTGCTTATTTTGTGAGGCAATTGCTTTGTTACATTTATTAATGTGATCTGAGGGCGGTGTTGGTGCTGTGGTAGCATTGTTGCCTCACAGTAAGACACTGTCCGGTTCGATACTCAGCTAGAGTGTCTCTGTGTGGAGACATGCGTGAATGGGCATACTTTCGTTGAAGGATGTGCATCAGAGCTGCCAACTCGGTACGTAAAAATCTACAGCCAATCATTAGCGGACCGGAGTTCCACTGTGGCGACCCCTAACCAGGAAAACCGAAAGACACAACAACAACATTAATTTGATCTGAGTGTTTGTGCCTGCCTAGGCCCGACTGGAAATGTATGTGCTGGGTCACGTGGGTTATCTGTGTTGGGCCGTGAATGTGCATGGCTGCAGGTTACTCATGTTTCATTTCAGCGGTAACAAGAACATTTTATGGCAGGATGCATGTGAATTTGATAGACATACACAATTACCAGTGTTGCTTCTCCTTATGTTGGATGGTGTAATGACCAATGAAAGAGTGGCAACATCCTATTATACATAATTTTTCAAAATGAACTGAAGATTTAGGTACTGCCAAAAAATATTTGTCATTTGCAAAAAACAAAAGCAGCTGTTAACAAAATGTAATGGAACATGTCAAAGATTTCACACTTCTCAGCACTGTTGCTTAGTTTTTGGGTACGATAATGCTAAATATCAAAAAGTCCATTTGCTCTCACCCTTACAGTTTTAAAATAAAACAATTTTAATGCAACTACAAATACCTGGCATTCAAGCATGCCAAATACATGCACAGGATGCTTCTGACATACTCCCAAGACCTCGACTAAGTACCCTGGTTTTCAGAGAGTTTTCTTTTTCTGTTAAATTTGACCCCCAGGAAACCAGACATATTACCAGCCAGTAGTAACAGTGCACACTGCAAAATTCAGTGTTACAACAATGGTAGAGGGGCTATAGCATCAAGTTTAACTGTTACTGTAATCATTCTGCTTTTAATATCACAGGTGCTCAATAAAAGCAGACCTGTTAGGGGGAAGAGGTAGAATATGGACAAAAGCAAAGGGCAGCTGATCACAGTGAAAACGGAGAGGATGTGGCTGGTGTGTGTCATGGTGAAATGGATTCAAGATATTTGGGCTTTTCATATTCCTTTCAACAAATTATTAGAGTACACCAAATAACCACTCATTATGGACAGGGAAGCAGGCTGTAAACAGACAGTGATGGGAACTGTCCAAGTGCAGGATATGGTCTACAAACAGGGAGTTTACATTGCGGCCATCAAAACCTTTGCTGTACAACACCAATTTTGAATTTTTATGTTTAACATGAGACACAGGCTATGAGTGAAAGCACAGGACAGTCACACAATCAACATATTGTTTTCAAAACCCCCCTCCCCCAACTCCAGTACTGTGGTCTTTCACATTTGTCAGATCCAGTCATCCTCCATCCATCCTCAAACCCCCAGTTCCCATTTTGCGCATGGGTCGGGGTGTTACTTCTGCAGTGATAATCATCTCAAGCCAAGGTTTACACTGCTAGGTGGCTAGCCCTGCCTCAGTAGTTCATTCACAGTCTCTCACCTATGGCCAATTAAGGGTGTCCAATCCACCTACTCATGTCTTTGGAATGTCAGAGGAAACCGGAGCATCTGGAGGAAACTCACATGACTGCAGGAAGGACATGCAGACTCCACACAGAAGGCATCCCAGCTGATAAACTGGAGAACCTCTTGCTGTGAGGTGACAACACTTACCTGCTGCACCACCATGTCCACCTTAATCTACCTTTCTTGGGTAATGGGGGAACAGGCTTGTGACTGGTAGTAGCAAGATGAAATGTGCTAATGTATCTCATTACCTTAAATCAGGGTATTCGCTGGCAATTAAGACAAAGGGCAGTTGCATGATCATTTTTATGGCTTACTGGCCTGTTTATAGAATTGGACTAGTGAATGCAACCTCAGTTGTGACACTGTCCACTGAGTCAATACATGCAAAAGGAGTTTTAGTTGGTGTGCTTATATTTAGGACAAACATTACAATCCACGTTGCTTTAATTTTGCAACTTCCCAAATTTAATTGTTGGAATTTGGTTCACAGCACAAGTTTCTCAGAAGAGCAAAGATAGATGTTAATCTTTGATGACACAAGCATGAAAACCAATTTTCTTACCAAAAGGTGATGCCAAGGATTTGAAATGGTATTACTGCCAGTGTCTGACATTTTGCATTAGTCTTCCCCACTGGAGGCACTGTGCTCAACTTCAGTATGCAGAGTACAGTAATAGCCTAGAGTATTACTTCACTGGCATAATGGAACAGGGGTGCTGAGGTTGGTTACTAGCAATTCTGGTTCAACCTGCCATAATTTTCTGACTCCTATAACAAAGATACTTAAATGTGAAAATTTTAACTGAACATGTAAAAAAAAATGCTGTGCGTTTAAAATGAAAGTTTTTCCTTAATTTCACACAACTGCTAACCCATCACGCAGGCATACTTCACACCCTACAAACCAATTGCTAACAGGAGTGAATGTGTTAATTTGTGCACTCACATCAACATAGGAATAAGGACCTCACACCCCACAAACCACAAACCCCACAAACCAAGTGCTAACAGGAGTGAATGTGTTAATTTGTGCACTCACATCAACAAGGGAATAAGGACCTGCATACAAAATTGTGTGTCAGATGAAACAAATAAGATGCAATGTTTAACAAGCAGCTGAATTCTAACTCTGGGTTTGCAACTGTGTACTAAAACATGCTTCACACCAACAAATACTTGCATATTCCTCAACATACTCATTCTATGCAAATCCACATGAACAATTTATTGTTCCAAGTGTAACAGGGGACTCTAGAAAGTACAGTTGTGTACGCTTTCCATAAATGCAGACGTTAAGAGAGTGTATTCACTGTTGCAGTCATCACACTTGGGTTATCTGCCTGCAGGTAGCCCTCAGTTGGCGCGAATACGAGAGACTTAGTATTTCTGCGTTGGTTGGCTGCCACTCCAGGATTGACATCAGGTCGTCAGGGGTATAAAAACAGACAGCCAACGCCATTACATCAGTTTTTCTTGCCCCGAATGTCAATAGCCCCCCAAATAGGGAGCTACGCTATGGTGTGCAGAATGCCACCAGTAAAAAGTAAATACCAATAACCCTGAAAGAGGCGAGTAATAGACAAGAGAGGAGAGAGAGAAAGAGAAACAAGGGTTGGCGGGAGGGAAACCAGGACTGCAACAGTGAATACACTCAACATCTACATTTATGGTAAGTGTATACAACGGTACTATGTTCCTCGTGTTTCACTGTTGCAGTCATCACACTTGGGTAGATTCCCAAAGCTGAAGAAGGGCAGAGCCAGTCAGGAAGAGTTGGGGCTGGCTAGTATGCCTTGTAGGACTGCTGCTGCAAAACCCGCCCTGGATTTGGAAAAGACAGGCAAGTGGTAATGCTTGGTGAAGGTGTGAACAGAACTCCAGGTTGCAGCTTCCAGGATGTCCCTGATAGGGACTCCACTGAGGAATGCTGTAGAGGTAGAAGTTGCCCTAGTGAAATGTGTTCTGACCTCCTGAGGGGTTGGTTTCCCATGGTGCTTGTAGCAGAAATGGATGCAGTGTGCTATCCATTTGGAAACAGTTTAGAAATAGCCTTGGTGCAAAGCAGACTAGCAACTGGTCAGATTTCCTGAAGGGTATTCCTATTAAAGTAGAATCTCAGCTGTCTGTGCACATCCAAGGAGTGCAGGATCCTTTCCCCTTTATTTTGAGGATTAGGGAAGAAAGCTGGCAAATGGATAGACTGGTTGAAAGCCACATTGGATACCACTTTAGGCATAAAGGAAGGGTTAGTCCTGAGGGAAACCCTGTCAGCATGGAAAATAATGAAGGGTTCCACAGCAATGAGTGCTTGTAGCTCAGGCACTTTTTTGCATAAAGGAAGGGTTAGTCCTGAGGGAAACCCTGTCAGCATGGAAAATAATGAAGGGTTCCACAGCAATGAGTGCTTGTAGCTCAGGCACTTTTCTAGCTGAAGTGATGGCCAAAAGCAAGGTTGTTTTCCAAGAGAGGAATTTTAACTCTGCTAATGCTGCAGGCTCAAATGGGGGAAGCGTGAGCTTTTCCAGTACAAAGTTGAGGTCCCAAGCAGGTGTGGGTGCTCTCCCTGGTGGTCTTAAGTCTTTTGCCCCTCTCAGGAACTGTTTGATAAGAGGGTGAGTGAAGAGAGGTGGCTCAGTGTTGTAATGAGCTGAAACGGCAGAAGCATTGCCCTTAATGGAAGAGACTGTTTGATAAGAGGGTGAGTGAGAGAGGTGGCTCAGTGTTGTAATGAGCTGAAACGGCAGAAGCATTGCCCTTAATGGAAGAGAAGGATAGGCCTCGGTATATCTGCCAAGTAATCCAGGATTAGAGACAGGGAGGGTAGATTTGTGTCCTCTCCTTTAGACTGAATCCAGGAGCAGTACATTTGCCACTTATCAGCATAGAATTTCCTTGTACTGGGTCTTCTGGCTTCAAGAATGGCATCCAGCACCTGCTTGCGTAGGCTGGTTACTGGGGGGAGAATTCAAGGAAAACACCATGCTGCAAGAATTAGGGTTTGCAGTTGCGGATGCAAGATCTGTCCCCCCTGCTGAGAGCAGGGCTGGGTTCTGGTGTAGGTGCCAGGATGGCACCAGTGACAGGCTGCACAGGAGTGGGCACCAGTGCTGGCATGGCCAATCCGGGGCAATCAGAATTTTCCTTGTTCTGTCCTGTCTTATCTTGAGCAAAACTCGAGGGAAGGGGAAAGGCAGAGATTTACCCACAAAGGATAGGGCAGTTTACTTTCCAGGCCCTGCTGTGAGGAGTCCTGGTGCAGAATTTGCTGAGCTGGTGATTGCAGGGGAAGGCAAATAGATCCACCTCTGTTGCCCCCCATTTCTGAATCAGAAGGTTGAAGGGCTGGGCTCTAATTACCACTCGTGTGGGTCTAGGAGATTTCTGCTCAAGTCATCTTCCAGTGAGTTTTGTTTGCCTGGCAGGAAATTAAGCTTGCAGACGGACCTGCCATGTCCAAGGCAGTGATCCACAGGGCCATGGCTAGTATGCAGAGTGGGTTCCCCCTGCTTGTTGATGTACCACATAACTGTAGTGTTGTCTGTTTTTATTAGCAGGTGTCCTGGTGAGAGTAGGGATATGAAAGCTGTCAGAGTGTGCTGCACAGCTAGCATCTCTTTTTGGTTGATGTGCAGATGAATTTGACTTGGGATCCAGTGGCCCTGAATGCACTTGCCATCCACGTGTGCCCCCCCCCCCCAGGCATAGTCTGATGCATCTGTGGTTAGGGTCTGGGTGGAGTGGGTTTGAGTAAATGGCAGTCCTTTGTTGTGGTTGCATGCTACTACTCACCAAAGAAACTCTGTCCTTAGGGTATGATAGGAATGTTGGCAACAAAGACTTTACCATTGAAGTTTCCTCATATGCAGTCTGGCATATGAAATTAGTAGGATGCATGAGGCCATGAACCCTAGGGCCTGCAGGATTTTCCTTGCGGATAGCTGGGTTCTGGTGGCCATTTGAGTAAAACAGTCTAAGCTTGATTTTTCCTGGAGTGAGGAATGCCATCTGGGATGCTGTGTCAAGCTTGCTCCCAGGAATACAATCTTTTGACTGGGGACAAGTTTTGATTTCTTCTCGTTGATGGTGTACACCAGAGAAGTTAGAAGTTTTTTTTTTTTTTTTTTTTTTTTTACAAATGTCAGGTGCTGCAAAAGCATTTACTGACTGACTGGATGGGAGATTGCAGATATACCCCAGGGATTACTTCAGTGTCACTGCTTGACAGAGGCACAGCAAAATGATAGGCATAGCTTTTATTCAAACTAAAGAGGTGGCGCAAGCCACATAACTATGGGCTAGGCTTATAAATGCCCTTGGGCAGATAGCCTAGTATGAACCTATGACTGCCTGAATCCAGCAGTTGTCCAAGTATGGGTAAATTTGGAAATTTCTCTGTCTGCAGTAAGTAATGGCTGGAGCCAGGCATTTTGTGAAAACTCTGGGAGCAGTGGACAAGCCAAAGAGAAATGCAGAGAAAGTACAGTTTTGTACCTACCATAAATGTAGATGTTCAAGTATTCACACTGCTGCAGTCAGTACACTTGGGTTATCCTGCCGTCACGCAGTCGGCCAGAGTTCCAAAGTCTTGGTCTGGGGTCGATTGCTGTCGCTTCTTCCCTGACATCAGTGCACCAGGGGTATACAAGATGCATCCAACGCCATTTCTTCAGTTTTTCTTACCCCAGATGTCAGGTGCCCCCAAGTAGGTAGGCAATACATATTGCTAATAAAACATATACAAAATATAAACAATACCTTCAGTTACAAGCAAATACACCACAAAGTTTGTATAGGATAGAAAGGTATAGATAAGTCCAACTAGGGGATGGAGGGAGGGTAACCTGGACTGCAGCAGTGCGAACACTCGAACATCTACATTTATGGTAGGTACAAAACTGTACTTATGTTCATCGTGTTACACTGCTGCAGTCAGTGCACTTGGGTAGAATCCCAAAGCTAAGGGTGGGTGGCTGGTCTATAAAGAGTTAGTATTGGCTATGAGGCCCTGCAAAACTGCAGTGGCAAATCCTGCTCTGGATTTAGAGTAAAGAGGCAAGTGGTAATGCTTGGTAAAGGTGTGCACTGAACTCCCAAGTTGCAGCCTCCAAAATTTCCTTGGTTGGTACTCCTCTGAGAAAGGCTGTTGAAGTGGCTGTTGCTCTGGTAGAATGTGGCCTAATGTTATTAGGGACTGATTTTCCATGCTGTGTGTAGCAGTAGCGAATACAGTGTCCTATCCATTTGGAAATGGTCTGCTTTGAGATAGCCTTGCCCTGTAATCCTGAGCATATGCTACAAACAGTTGCTCAGTTTTCCTGAAAGCTTTTGTTTTGTCCAAGTAGAAGTGTAGCTGCCTGTGTATGTCCAAAAGAGTGCAGAAGTTTTTCCCCTTTATTCTGGGGGTTTGGATAAAAAGTTGGCAAATGGATGGTTTGGTCAAGAGCCACACTAGATACCACATTTGGCATAAAGGTAGGGTTTGTCCTTAAAGAAACCCTGTTCTGATGAAAAATTATAAAATGTTCCACTGCCATTAATGCCTGTAGTTCTGAGACTCTTCGTGCTGAAGTTACTGCCAGGAGCAGATGATAAAAATTTTTAGATTGGCTGTATTGGCTGGCTCAAAAGGTGGCAGTGTCAGTTTTTCCAAAACAAAATTGAGGTCCCAAGTTGGTGCTCTCCGGGTGGTCTTATGTTTTTAGCCCCTCTGAGGCACTGCTTTAGCAAGGGATGAGAGAATTATGGAGGATCTGTGTTGTAATGTGCTGAAATGGCAGAGGTGTGGATCTTAATTGATGAGGATAGGCCTTTGTCCAGCATCTCAGTTAAGTACTGTAAAATCTGAGGAATGTTTGGGACAAGAGAGTCAAGGCTTTGAGCCTGGTTCCAGGCACAGAATCTCTTCCATTTTTCTGAGTAAGATTTCCTGGTGCTAGGCCTCCTAGCCTCCAAAATGACACCCATAACAGCTTTAGAGAGAGGTGTTGCCTGTTTGACTAATGGATCTGCCATGCAGCCAGGTTTAGGGTTTTGAGCTGACCGTGCAGGATCTGATTGTTTTGTTGAGTCAGAAGGTGTGAAATTTGAGGCAAAATCCATGGTGGACCTTGAGCTAACTTCTTTAAGATTGGGTACCAGTGCTGGCGTGGCCAGTCTGGAGCAATCAGGATCATCTGTGGTTTTTCTTGTCTGGCTTTTAGGAGTACCTTTGAAAGGCAAGGCAGAGATGGGAAGGCATAAACTTTTAGGCTTTTCCAGCTGAATGAAAGAGCATCCACTTTCCATGCTTGTGTGCGGTAAGTCCTTGTGCAGAATTTTTGTAGTTGGCAATTCAGTGGAGAGGCAAAAAGATCTATGTCTGGACATCCCCATTTTTGTGTTACCATGCTGAAGATTTGTGGATTCAATTTCCATTCGTGAGGGTCCATGATATTTCTGCTTAGATCGTCTGCCAGAGTATTTTTCCTTCCTGGCAGGAATTGTGCTTGCAGATGAACTTGATAAGTTAGAACTGTGTTCCACAAGGTCATGGCTTGCCTGCATAGGGGATAAGAATGAGTGCCCCCTTGTTTGTTTATGTACCACATTACTGTGGTGTTGTCTTTCTTTAATAATAATTGTCCTGGATGCAGAAGGTCCTTGAAAGCTGTTAGGACATTTTGAACAGCCAACATCTATTTTTGATTGATGTGAAGATGCAGTTGGTCTGTGGTTCACTTGCCCTGAATACATTTTCCTGCCATGTGTGCTCCCCAGGCGTAATCCGAAGCATCTGTTAGTAGAGTCTGCAACTGGCTGTGGGTAGAGTGAAAGGCTGACCCTTGTTGAGGTGACATGCCTGCGCCCACCATCGAAACTCCTGTTGTAGGCAGGGAATTATTGGCATTACTGCTTCTAAACTGTGAGAGTGTTGAGTCCAAACACTTTTTAGGTACCATTGTAATTTCCTCATATGCAGTCTGGCATATGGTAGTAGCATGCAGGATGCCATGAATCCCAGGGCCTGCAGAATTTTTCTTGCAGGGAGATGGGACTTTTTTGCCAGTAGTTGAAAATATTGAGTCAGTTGTCCTTGTTTGTCTGGTGTGAGATAAGCCATCTGGGCCCTTGTATTTAAGCTGGCACCTAGGAATATCTGTTGTGAGGGCACTAGTTTTGACTTTTCGTTTACTGTGTACCCTAGAGAAATTAGCAACCTTTTTACAAACGCCAGATGTTTTAGAAGAATATCCTTTCTCTCGGCTTGAATGAGGCAGTCGTCCAGGTATGGATATATTTGAATTCCTTTTTGTCTGCAAAATGCAATTACTGGTGCCAGGCACTTGGTAAAGACCCTGGGCGCAGTAGATAAGCCTAAGGACAGTGCAGAGAATTGGTAGTGCATTGTACCAGCTCTGAATCTGAGGTATCTTCTGCAATCTTGTCTGATAGGGACATGCAGGTATGCCTCTTTGAAGTCCAAAGTAACAAGCCAGGCCTTCTTGCCCAGCATGGGAAGAAGCTGCTGTAGTGTCAAAATTTTGAATTTCGGAACATCCAGGTAAGTATTTAGAGTTGAAAGGTCTAGTATGGGTCTCCAGGCTTTGTCCTTTCTGGGGACCAGGAAGAGTCTTGAGTAAAATCCTTGTCCTTGTTCCTGCTGTGGTACTTTTTGAATAGCTCTCATGTCCATGAGGGCTGAAATTTGTTTTTGAGCCTCTACCTATTGATTGTGGCAGGTTTAGCATTCCTTTTAGCCTTGGCAAAGTGTGAAAGTGGAACCTGTAACCTTGAGACACAATATTCAGAACCCATTTGTCTTGGGTGATTGATTGCCAATTTTGAGAAAAAAAGTGCTAGTCCCCCCCCCCCCCAAGGGGGCTGCCAAAAGGTAAGTATTTGGCATACGAAGGGGGAAGTCATTGGGACTGTTTCCTGTAAGGTTGAGACTTGTCCTCACCTCCTTTTGGGGTTGAGGTACCCCCACTGTCGTTGTCTGTTAGAGCCTTGGAGTTGAGATCTGCCTCTTGGGTGTCTGTGTATGCCTCTCTGTGGCCTGACACTGGAAAGGACCAATTCTTTGTAGGCCAATTTCTGCTAAATTGAGGTGGCTGTACCTGTAAGAAATCTTTGACTGTTTGAATAGATTTAGCTTTATCCTCCATTCTCTTTAACACCTCTTCTGCCTTAACACCAAACAAGGTATCACGCTGTAAAGGAGCATCCAATAATTTTGCCTTAACATGATCAGGTAAACTCTGTTCTTTTAACCATGCATGCCTTCGAATCACAGAACCTGTAACTGCGGCTCTACAAGAGGCCTCTAAAGAATCAAAACCACATTGCAGAGTATGTTTTCCCACCTGTTCAACTGCATGCAATAAATCCTGCATTTCTTTATAGTCAGGAGCTTCTGAGCTTGCAAGCATTTTCTGTTTTAACTGAGCCATTAAATATTGTTGGTAGTCAAACATGTGAAACTGGCAATTTAAAGCCCTTACTGCTAAAGTTGCGGAAGTGTAAACTTTCTTCCCCCATCTATCCAATGCTCTGGAATCTGTCAGAGGGGACTGGATTTTTTGCAATGGAAGACTTAACCACTTTGGGACCCTGGGAAATGGTTTCTGGGTCAGCAGAAGAGACTTTATAAAGAAACTTGAGTCAGGGACTCTATTAATACCTATCTGGTTTGGCTGGTGCAGGGGGCAAAGATTCAGGAGATAAGCTGGATTCAGAGAACACATCATCCACAATATCTAGCACAGGCGGAATAGCCAGGGGCCTGTGCTGAGGCAATAAAAGGAAGTCCCTGAGCCTTTTCTTGTATTCTGAATACTCCTGACTTTCCCAATGGAAATGCTCCCTCATGGTATGTAAAGTTTCCCCAAAAGAGTAATCCTCAGGAGAAGAGACTGAAGGGATAGATTCTTCAGCATCAGAGTCCTCAAAGGGGGGGGGGGGGTAGAGAGTATCCCTGATCTGAAGAGGAATAAGAGGAATCAGAGGAAATGGAAACCTGATCAGAGGTATTCATAGTCTGTATCCTGCCTAGGCCTTTTCACAGGAGGGGGATGGGAACCCCTGATTCGGCCATTTTAAGCATTGGAGGACTGTCCAGGAGAATGCTGTACTTGCTTCTTTGTCTTTAATGGTGTTTTTGTCTTGGCTGTTGCTTTAATGGTAAGTTGTGAAGGTCTGAAAACACCCTCAGAAGCAGATGCCTGCTCAGCGGCTCCGGACCCATTTGAAGGATTAGTTTCCGTAGGCCCAATACCTTGAGTTTCCAGAGGCCTAGTTGTTGCCACGTGGGAGTCTGAGGCGGCCTGTGGCTCTGAGGTAGCGGGTGTCAGGGGCTGCGAAAGTGCCTCACTGAGAACAGAGGAACCACCGACTGGCCTAGAAAAGGCTTCGTCGTCCGTTTTGGACCTCGGATGCCTGTCTTTATCCTTGTCTTTGCGTTTAAGAATTATGGTTGTCGGTTGTTCCGACGGCATTGTATAATTGAACCTTCGGCCAAAGTACTGTAAAGCAAAAACAAAACGTCATTTTATGGTGCGTTTGTTAAATCTAGCACAAAACAGACTAGTGACATCGTGATCAGGGCCTAGGCATGGAATACAGTAAGAGTGGAAGTCCTTATGAGGTATTTGCTTCCCACAAGAAATACAATTAATAACTTTTTCTGACATCGGTCTGAGGCAAGAAAAAAGTTTCCCCAATGGGGTACTTAGCTTTATTGAAGACTCTGGATCTGAAATTCGACTACGGAAATCTCAGGAATCGGCCGACTGGCACTTGTGAACTGCTTTTGCTTCGGGCACCACGCGGCAAGAAAGACGAAAATGGCGTCGGATGCATCTTGTATACCCCTGGCGCAATGACGTCAGGGAAGAAGCGACAGCAACCAACGCCGGACCAAGACTTTGGAACTCTGGCTGACTGCGGGACCACCTGATGGCAAGATAACCCAAGTGTACTGATTGCAGCAGTGTAACACTAACATTGGATGATTCACAGATCCTGCCCTGAAGTGTAGATATTTCCTGCAATAGCCGTTTTTTTTAAGTCTAGTGTGACTAACCAGGCATCCTTGGCTAGCAGAGGTAGAAGCTGCTGCAGGGTGAGCATTTTGAATTTTGGTACCGCAAGGAAGGTGTTGAGAATTGAAAGATCTAAGATTGGGCGCCAAGTGCCTTCTTTTCTGGGTACCAGGAAGAGTCTGGAATAGAATCCTTGACCTCTGTGTTCCTCAGGAACAGGCTGAATTGCCTTTAGAGAGAGCAGGGATTTAACTTGATTTTGTGCCTCTGCCCACTGGTTTGGAGGAAGGTCTGGGAACCCTTTTGGGATTGGCAGTGAGTGGGAGTAAAATTTGTACCCCTGGAATATAAAGTTGAGGACCCATCAGTCTTTGGTGATGGAAATCAGTTTTTTGCATGAAGAGCAAGTTTTCCTCCTAGGGGCACAAGCAGTTGGGCTGAGGCGGGGAATGCAGTTGAGAAGTCACTGGAAATTCTTTCTGTAAGGGGGTGGGGCTTAGCACTCCTTGCTTTGGAGGTGGAAATACTCCATTGCTTAGATCTCTGCATACCCAGAGACTGTAGTCTGGGTGGTCTGTTACCCCTGGTTCTGGTTTGACATTGCCTTGAGGGGGCTGGAAAGACCAATGTTTCGAGGGGCAATGCCTACTAAATCTAGGAGGCTGCAACTTGCAAGAATTCTTTAACTGTCTGTATAGATTTAGCTTTTTCTTCCATCGTTTCAAGAACCTCTTCTGTTTTGGTGCCAAACGTCCTTGTTCAAAGGAGCGTATAACTTTGATTTGACATGGCCTGGCAAGGGTCTGGCTCCTTAAGCCAAGCATGCCTTTCTCAGTACAGAACCAGTGACTGCTGCCCTGCAAGATGCTTCTAGGGCCTCAAAAATCACACTGCAATGTATGCTTGCTGACTTGGCTTGCAGAATGCATAAGCTCTTTCAATTCTTTGTTTTCTGCAGTCTGTAAAGGTTGCTATTTTTGCTTAATAAGTTCCATAATATGTTGTTGGTACTTCAGCATGTGAAACTGACAATTCAGAGCTCTAATGGTGAGAGTTGCAGACGTATATACTTTCTTACCCCATATGTCCAAAGCTCTGGAATCCCTGTCTAAAGGAGTGGGATTTCTTAGCTGCAGTAGCTTTGATAACTTTAGGTCCCTGGGAAATTATCACTGGATCAGCAGTAGGATTTCTGAAAAGAAATTTGTGATAATCAGGTACTCTTATAGTACCCGTCTTGTTTCCTAGGAGCAGGGAGTAAAGTATCAGGAGTAAGACTGGATTCCATAAAGACATCAACTTCAGGACTGGGGGAATTGTTAAAGCCCTATGTTGTGGCAAATCCAGAAATTCTCAGAGTCTCTTTTTGGACTGAGGATAGTCTTGGCATTCCCAATGGAAATGCTCTCTTAAAGTATGTAAGGTTTCACCAAAAGAAAAGTCCTCTGGAGGAGAGGCAGAGGGAATGGAATCCTCTGCATTAGAATCCTCATAAGCAGATAAGGGCATGTCTTCATAATCAGATACCTCAGAGTCTGACTAAGTCTGTTGAAGATACAGGGGACTGGTCTCCTTCTCTTAGCAGGGGAAGGATGACTTCCCTTAATCAGCATAATAAAGTCTACTGCCATTTTAAGCATTTGATGATGTGGGCAAGGAAGCAGGCGCATGCGCTTTGGTAGTCTGTTTTCTAGGCATAGAGCATATTCGGCCTTAGAAACTCTGTAGTTTTGGACAGAACTGAAGACGTGAAAGAGATCTGTTGTGTTTAACATCGATAGTGCGAAGAACGTCCTCATAAGCCGGTGCCTACTCAGCGGCTCCGGACCCATCCACAGGTTCCAAAGCCGAAGAGTCTCGCTGCACACCGGACTCCGAACGGGTCTCGGTAGAGCCCTGCAAATCCACAGAAGCGTGCATCAGGGGCTGCAAAAGTCCCCGAGTACAGGCGAACTGGTGACTAGCTAACAAACGTCATCGGCAGTTTTGGACCTGTGCGGTCTTTTATCCTTATGGTTTTTCAGAATATCGGAAGTTGGATGGCTTACCGAAGCCATTTCGGAATACGGAGATCGAAAGTATTTAGCAACAATAAGGGCCCAACAACGAAAGATTCAGGCATTGAAGAAGGCACAAAACCGAAAGCGAGGTATGTTGGCCTGGGCCTAAACAGATGACGCAGTTAGAATGAAAATAGTGGTATTCACTTTCCACAGACAAGACAATTGTTAACTTTTTCTGACATCAGAGCAAGAAAAAAGGATCTCCAATGGGGTACTTAGCTTTAGAAGACTTAAGGATGATTCAATTCTTAAACAAAAAACTCAGGTAGTGGCAGTCTTGACACTCGTGCAAACTTCTGCTTCAGGCTCCTCGGCAAGAAAGACTGATGTAATGGCGATGGCTGCCTATTTTTATACCCCCAACGACCGGACATCAGTCCTGGAGCAACATACTAAGTCTCTGGTATTCGAGCCGACTAAGGGCTACCTGCAGGCAGATAAGTGTGATGACTGCAACAGTGAAACACAAAGAACATCTGCATAGATCACCCATTCAAAAACAAATACACTGAATTAAACTATGCTAAGGGCACAAATCTCATTAAAGGTATATATACATCTTCCACTAAAGTATTTAAAAAGTATCCATTATCCACTTCTTGGGTTTAAAAGCCAACAGTAGTCTCATGTTATTCATACTAACCTTCAACAGTAAATCTTCAATTTTACTTTTCCACTCGTCATAAGCCCAAATATGCCCCCATTTCCTTAGATTCTCTCCACCCTTCATTTCCTTTTTCACTCACCAATTAGTCTGCTTCTTTTGTTTGTTTGTTTTTTTTTTACAGTTCCTTTCCTTCACCTTAATCATGTTTGCTGACATTTTTGACACACTCTACCCTATTGCCTTGTAGCTTTACCTACCTTGTCTACTTGCAATTTCAATCCAGTGATATACTTGCTTTCAAATAAAGAAACTTGACTTTGAACATAAACTGTACTGCATCACTGGACTCTGCCGTTGTACACTGCTCTCAGGTTTCCAAAACGATGTATGTAGAAATACATACTGAAGCTCTACATAATGAATTGCTTCACTATTTATTTCACACTGCCTCTGGCTTGCACCACAACTGAAGTGGGTCCTTTGACCAATACACTTGCTAGTTAATATTTAAATAAAAATTGCACTAATGGAAATGCTTAATTTTTTTTTGTTACAGTGGGAGCTGCCCCCTACACCCATCACAGAGAGATACCAGTCTGTTTCATACTTCGTTTTCAGCAGTAGAATTATTTATTTTTTTACATAAACAAAAAATATTCCAATGCAGTTTTGAAAACTGTGACTGAAAGTAAAGCTATTCTCTAAAAAAAAAAATAGAGTGCAGGATAAAAGTATAGGATGTATACATCATACTTGCACAAAAGCATCTATACACAAATACGGTGTACTGCTCTCTCTGAAGAGACTCCAGTCACATCAAGTTTCTCTCTCTCATAACTTGGAAGGAAAGGGGGAGAACAAGAAAACGAGACATGGCAGTTTTTACTAAATGCTGAAGTGATTAGTGATTTTTTTTTTGGGGGAGGGTGGTTAATGTTTTCACCTGAGGCTCTAATCGTATCTCAACTTACATCTACACAAAGTATAAACTTCCTAACACCCACAGCTCGTTAAGGCATCCTAACAGTTTGTGTGCCTCAATTCCACAACTAACTGACAAAACAACAGAGAAGGACATGGGTTAAGGAAAAAAAAAAAAAAAGAGAGACACCCCCCAAGATTGCTAATTTAGGATGCATGGCAATGGGAGACAGTCACCACACTGTCCGTGTACAATGCACCAAGATCCAACCAACAAATTAGCTGTAATTTAATATAAAGACATGCAATACTTCCACATATGTACCAATTTCCAAAACCAAATAACTTGAGGCTATAGCATATTGGGTGAAATCCAGAGGATGCTGAAGAAAAAAGAATGTTACCATAACATTCCATCTGTGTTGCTGATAGTCATTCATTCATTACTGATGGGTGTTGATTCCATCCTCAGAACAGAGTCAGCCTTAAAACAAGCTCGTGCCAGCCAAAACACTCTCGAGCTAAGCTTTGCCCATACTGTCCCTCTCCCTGTTACCTCAGGTCAAGTTTGCCCGTGATAAAGAAAGCAGAGGCTTTTTCTGAGCAAGTCCCCTAATGCAGGATTTGGACCAAATCCAAACCTCGTCCCATCGGTGTTGTTGATCTTCATTCATTCCTTACTGATGGAACAGAGTCCCTAGCTACTTTACACCTTGGGAGGCCCTATGGAAGGATGTTCCTGAGTACCACTGAACCAAAGGATGCTCTCCCCCTAGAAACAAAATCCAACTTGTAATAAGTGATAAAAGTATGACGGGTAGGCCATCTTGCGGCTGCACACATATCCACTGAAGCCCTTGAATGAAAGGCAACAGAAGGCACCACTGAACTGGTTAAGTATGCTTTGACCTTGCTTGATAGAGAAATTTTATAATGTTGGTAGATAAAGCATATTTCTCAACCACTTGGATACTAAGTTACCTTAGAAACAGTTTCCCAAATTTGGTCCTGACTAGGAAACAACTGGTCGGACTTGCATACTGATTTAGTTCTGTCTAGGTAAAATCGTAATTGTCTATGTACATCCAGTAAATGAAGGCAGTACTCTCCTCTATTTCAGAAGTTGGTAGGTCAGCTGTCTGATTAACAGTCAAGTCCGAAATAACGTTGGGAAGGGTTAGTCCGGAGTGATACTCTGTCCTTATGACAGACCATGTAAAGGCGTTTTATGCACAAGGCCTGAAATTTGGATATGCGTCTTGCTGAGATGATGACCACTAAAAATAGAGATTTCCAGGATAAGAACTTTATATCGCAGCAGGTACGAATGGTGATAGTGTCAGGGACTGCAGTACTAGTGTCAAACACCAAGGTTCGATTGGTTCTTTGAAGGGTGGTCTGATGTGAGAGACCCCTTTCAAGGTTTTACAGAGACAATGGGAAATAAAGGATGAGTCTTGGAATCCATTGTGGAAGTTTGAGAAAGCAGCCAGATGTACTCTTAACGGTGGAGACTACTGCTCCCAAACGAAGTCTTGACAAATAATCCAATACTGCACTAATTGGTGCTGATCAGGGGTCTAGTCCTGTCTGCTGAGACCAAAAAAGTAATCTATTCCACTTGCTAAGATACATTTTCCTAGTGGGTGGTGTGTGTGAAGCCAGAAGATATGTTTTGTACAAGGGAGGCAAGGTTATTCTGCCTGGCAATTACTGGAAGTGGAGAAACCAAGCTGTCAGCTTGAGACTGGATATGTTTGGATGCATCAACCCCTGTGGGTGCGACAGTAATTCTGGAGTTTGATCCAGAATCCATGGATGGTTACTAGGTGAGGCCAAAGGAAGGGGGCCAGTAGGGTGCAATGAGGATTACTCTGCTTCTCAACTGAAGGGCCTTCTTTAGAAATTGTGGAATCAAGTGAAGGAGAGGGAAAGCATAAAGAAGTCTCGTGGGCCAATCGTGTATTAGTATCCCTCAGGACTTCCCTTGTGGGGGAATTAGGGCAAAGTAGCTAATGCATTTGTGATTTGCTGGAGAGGCAAACAGGTCACAGCAAGGCTGGCCCCAATGGCTGAAGATCTTTGCCGCTATGGTTGAATTGAGGGACCACTCGTGAGACAAGGAGGAGGCATCTGTTCAATCTGCCTGCAATCATGTTGGAATCCATGGAAATGTGTGTTGCTATCAAAGCGGTTGGAAGCTGTCGCCCATTGCTAAATTCTCATGGCCTCTCGACTCAATGGGTAGGATTTGAAGCACTTCCCTCAGTTCTAGAACACTGATATGCAGATTGGCCTCTAGAGGAGCGCCCCCCCAACCTATCAGGGAAGCATCTGTGGTCATTATGGCCTTGGGCTGAGATGGGGAGAAAGGGTGACTCAATAGGTCTTTTTCTGGCTTCATCCACCAAGTTAAATCTTGTTTGCATTGGTTTGTTATGCACATCTGAAAGAACAGAGGGTGATTCGAAGGAACCACTGTGTTAGTTGGAGCCATTGAATAAGTCTCGTGTAGTCTCATCAGGAGAACTGTTGTAATTGATACTGCCATTGATCCTAGAAGTTGAAGGACAGCCCGAGCTGGAACTTGTCTTGAGAGAGTGCCATCCGGAGATGAGACCTCAGTCTTTCTAATCTGTGACCTGGAAGGGAGACTAGGCAAGACTGAGTACTGAAAGTTGCTCTCACGAATCCCAGGGTTTGAGAAGGAGTCAATTTTCACTTCTCCTTGTTTGAGATTCCTAGGTATTTTGCAAGTTTTAGACTGTAATGTAAGGCTGTAACAAGTAGAAGCGTGGTGGGGGTGGTAAGGAGCTAATCGTCTAAGTAGGGAAACACACTGAATTCTTGCAGTCTCAGGTGAGCTGTTACCACTGCCACGCAATTCGGTGAACACTATGGGGGCTGTATAGAGTCCAAAGGGCAGCGCCTGGAATTGGTAATTAATGGCTCAGAGCCAGAAGCAAAGGAATCTTCTGGAGCGTTTGTCCATTTTTATGCGAGAACGCATCCTGAAGATCTACTGAGCACATCCAATCATCTTTTTCTGGGAATGGTGGGATTAGACTGAACAGTGACCACCCGGAAGTTTGTTTGGTTGACAAATTTGTTCAGAATGCAGAGATCAAAAATAGGTCTCCAGTTCCATGTCTTTTTGGCAGTAAAAAAAAACCTTAAGTAAAATCAAGACCTATTTGGTCTGGTGGGACTGCTTGGATGACTTTTTTGAAACCGCTTTCGTATTTGAGCTGTTGCTTCCTTTTAATGGTGTGGAATGCTGGGAATATGCCTTAATGGCTTTGGGCAGATATTGAAGGGTATGTGGTAACCTCTGGCGATTATATTCTGCACCCAAGAGTCTGTGGGGTTATTGTTTGCCAGGCAGGGTGGTGCAGAGAGAAACGTCCCTCGAATGCTTCCAGAGGAAAGCAATTGGGCTGCTGTTCAGGAGCACTGGCAGGGTTGTCCAGAGAAAGAATCTCTGGACCCCTGGTTACGCAAACCCTCACTGCCTCTGTGGGGACATCTTCCAGATGAGTTACCCCCTCTGCCTCAGGGGAGGGGGGTAAACCCGACGTGTCACAGAAAGGACCCTGGGATTTCTTGTGCCACATCTTTCCACTCCTCCGATTCCTAGAGAAGGATTGCCGAGGGGTGGAAAAACATATCCATGGCAGACTGGGTCTTGCCTTCCTTTTCACACCTGGCAAACGTGTCTTTCACTTTACGGCCAAAGAGGGAAGAAGCTTCCATTGGAGCGTTAAAGAAAGACTTAAAAGGATCCGCAAAGTCACAAGGGCACACCTAGGCATGACGTGACGTCTCATGACAACGTCTGAACCTGCAGCTCTTGCCGCCCCTTCGGTAGTGCGAGAGTGACTGCATGGACAAGTTGGATATAGATTCCAGGATTGCAAGCAGGGAGTCAACTTTCTTGCGTACCTAGTCATAGACTGCTCCTGCTACGGTTCCCGAGAGTTCAGAGATTAGGTCTCTCTGGAGCCAGGTAAAGTGTGCAAAGTAATTCATGGACCGAATGGCAAAAAGTCGATGAGGCAACACTCTCTTCCATAACCTGTCCAATAGCAGAAACTCCGTGTTTGAGGGCTGGACAGTATGGCTCTCCTCGGCAAATTCTCTTAGTGGCCACCACCATAGTGTCTACTAGGTGGCCTTTGGACCAGTGTGGACTTTCTTCCGGCGGATTTTGTCTGGTCTCTGGGGGACTGGTTCGATGGTATCAGGACTATTCCATGCGTGCAGCACGACAGGTTGGACTAGTTCGTCTGCAGGCAGGGGTCACCCAAGAAGGAGACGGTCAAACACGAAAAGCCTACAAGAATATGGACTCCTCAGGGGAGGGGTTGGTGGGCTTCCAGCCTCCCTGCTGTTTTAAGATTTCCAGTAGGTCTCCGAAGGAGACATCCTCAGGGGGCGACTGTGGGGACCCCCCCCCCCATCTTAGTCCACAGCTTCTGTGAGGGACTCTTCAGGGGAGTCCATGCGTTTCCTCTTGCAAAATCTCTTGCATGGTACCTCCTTGGCGGGAACATCTGAAGAGGACTCGAGAGAGGGCACCCTGTGGTAAGGCAGCTTGAGGCTCTTGTGCACCAAGTTCCTATGTGGACTGCGTCATCTGCGTACCAGAGGGGGTACATGTATGGCACTCAGACGCTGAAGGAATCATGTGTGTGCCAGCTGAGGCAAGGGCCCTTTCCATCACCTGGAAAGCTGGCCTGCCTGAAGAGGGATACAAGCCCAGAACCAAAGTGAAGTCACACCCAACTCAGATGAGCTCACTCCCAGGGAAGGTGGCCCAAGAGGACTTGGTGCTGCCATGACAACGGGAACCACAGCGGTCTGCACTGTAGAAAAAATGGGCACTGCACTAGGAGTCACTATGCTGGCAGTTCAGTCACGATTGGATGGCTCGGCTCCGAAACCAAGGTAAGGTCTACCAGTGGTACCGAAGAGGAGGAACCGGGACAGGCATCTGTGTCAGGGGCTTTGATACCTCAAAGAGGTCGAAGGAGGAGTATATGTAGGACTCCGTGGACAAAAAACTCTGCTCCAGTTAGGAGGCAGGTCTTAAAAGGGGTTGTGATTCCTCTGTCTGCTAGAATCTGGTTCACAAGTCTCACCACATCAAATTCTGAGAGGCTCCTAGAGGAGCGGGTTGATATCCCCGACGCTCAGTCAGGTCACTTCAAAAAGGAGCTATATTGCTGACCAAAGAAGGGGTCTGCCGTGGGTGATTTGGCATTTTGCGACCACATTGGCTGTACTGTTTAAATGCAGCTGTTCCTTTCTTTTCCTGACACAGCAGAGGACAATCCAAGAATAGTGACACACTAAACTGATTAATCCACACCCACACAAAAAATTAGAGAAAAGGCAAACTCTAAACTTTTTTTTTTTTAAATAGCTAAGTAGACAGAAAAAAAGGAGGAAAAAAGGGAGGGGGGATACCAGAAAGTGTATTAAGGAATTCTGAGGGTACAGGAAAAGGCCTGTACCAGTGATAGTACTAAGAATACCCAAAATTGGTAAGAAAAGAGAAAGGTAGGCACTAAAAGAGGTACAGAAGGCTAGCGACTGATAAAGTAATATATAATAAAATTAGTAACAAAAACTATCAAAAGAGGTTTTAATAGAAAAATTTCTAAAGCACTTAGTTGGAGCTGGCCTGACACGTCTTGATAACTACACGGGCAAATGAGATCTGAGGCAACAGGGAAAGGGGCACTATAGATGAAGCTTGGCTTGAGAGTTTTTTTGGCTGGCACGAGCTTGTTATAAAGCCGACTCGGTTCAGAGGATGGGACACCCATCAGCCAAAAAAACAGGATACTTGTATATCTCAGATCAGAGTTGTAGTCAACGCCCCTCATCCACTCTGCTCAGTGTGTATTGCGAGAGACGCACTTACATAGCCAAACTGGAAGCAAAGCTCTCTCCGGCCAAGACTGTGCTAGACAGTCAAGAGAAGGTTAACATCTGCACTACACCTCAAGCAACTCATAGCCCTTCAAAACCCACACATAGCAACACTAAATCCACATATGCGGAGGCCCTTAACATTAACCTGCCCAAGCAACAAGGACCTCCGAAGCTTAAACGCAAACACCAGTCACAACCAAAGTGAGACAACACCAGTGTGCCACCCAACAGCCCCTAAGGCAAGACAATGCACCCAACATAGTCTCAGGTGACTTTATAGTCAGGCACACTGATGTCCCACTCACCAGGCAGAACAAGGAGAAAATTAGTCAGCTGCCTGTCAGGTGCCAGGATCCACCACATAATGCATGCATTCAAGTCACTCCACAACAAGTACAAATATGACACTGTCATTGTCCATGCTGGAGTGAATGACTTGAGACGTACCTCCCTGGACTACACGAAGAGACATGGAAGAGCTCTTGGATCATGTGGCCCAGGAAGGTATGACCCTAGCCCTGAGTAGCATCCTGCCTTTGCCCAGCATGATACCACAGTATAAGGACAAAAATGATTGACTTCAACAATTGGCTAAGCTTTTGGTGTCATTCAAAGGGGATCCAGTATCTGTCTGCCTGGGAAGGCATGATCGACAAACCACGATGCTTTGCCAGAGATGGTCTGCACCTGTCACCCCTTGGAGTCAGGTTACCATCTAAAGCTTTTCCACCCCTATAGTGCCTTTTTTAGGCAAGGTTCAAAGGACAAAAACTACCACCGTAACAGATACAAGCATGCACAATATGAAGGTAATGCTACTCAATGATATAAGTCTAAACCTCAAAATGCACTCTCTCGAGGCACTCGTAAAATGGAGAATATCGATATCTGTGCAGTAACTGAGAACTGGTTCAAGGCTCCAGAGGGCACCCCTGCAATACCAGGCTACAACTCTTACCACACTTTTTGGCCACAAAACCAAGACTGAAACAGTAAAGGTGGAGGCGTGTCCATATTCACACCTCCAGGCTAGTTGCCCAACACAAAGCATCTGAAATTCTCCAGGTGCAACTAACACTAGGTAAGACTGCAATCCAAATTGTAGCTTGCTACAGATCCCCCACCATGCCCCAAGATTCTCACATCATCTTTCTAAACATACTGGAACATATTAAGATGCAACCAAACATCCTAATACTGGGTGATTTCAATTACCCTGCCATTAACTGGGAAAACTACTCTGGTACAAGCTCCTTTTCCCAATGGTTCTTGGAATTCATAAATTCCAATGTTCTGGATCAACTAATCCATTGTCCCACCAGGGGCTCCAATATCCTAGACCTGGTCATTACCAACATGGAAGATAGATGCTCCACACCAGTGGTCACCCTCTCATTGGTCAGGTCTGACCATAAGCAAATTACCTTTGACATCTACATCCCACCCCCCAGTAAGGAAACCTCCTTAAAAAACTTCTCCAAAGCCAACTTCATGCTACTGAAGTCAGAAGTGACAAACGTCATGACACCCATGCAGACGGGATCTGAAAGTTCGACTGCAGAATCCTACACTAAGGCACTGTACGAGCACATCCACTCATGCATGAATCGTGCCATCCCAAATCCTCCAAAAAAAGGAAGCCAATCTGGTGGTCCCCCTGCTATAAACAAACTATACAACAGAAGGAAGAAGCTGTTGCAGAAAAGAGCAAAATCCCAGGATTCAAAAAACTCCCTCACCAGCCTCAGTAAGAAGCTGAGATCCCTCATAAAATCCTCAAAAGCGAGTTACAAAAATAAAATTGCCAAAGATTCCAAAGACAAGCACAAGGCATTCTACAGCTGTATCAAGAATCCAAATGGCAATGCTCAGATCTGTTCTGAGCTTCTACAGAATGCCATTAAATATACTGATCCCAAGGATATAGCCAATATCCTGGCAGATCGATTTAGTGCCAACTTCAACCCCTCTCACCCCCTAAAAGGCCCATCTCAATACCAAAAGATCACCGAATTCCAGTAGTCACGGCCACACAGGTAGAAACTGCACTCTCCAAAGCTAAGAATATAGCATCCATGGGACCATATGACATCCCAGGCTGTGTACTACATGAACTACACAATGAACTGGCACCTCACCGAAGTGTAATGTTTAATCATTGCCTCACCTCAAGCTTTGTGCTCACTGAGTGGCGCACGGCTACAGTTATTCCCACTCCACAAGGGGGATCCACCTTGGATCCCGGGGACTACTGCCCCTTCAGTCTGACGAGCCTGATCTGCAAGGGCATGGAACGCATTATCATGGAACTTAAACAAAGACATTGGCAACCTTCAAACACTAGACCCCACCCAGTTTGGGTTTGTGAAGGGCCGATCCTGTCTCCTGAACCTGACTTGACTTCTAATCAGTTTCCAGAGCTGTGGACGTGGGTAAGGTGGTCCACACAGCCTATCTGGACCTCGCCAAAGCCTTCGACACCACCCCCCACCACTCTGGAATCGTAGATAAACTTAGCAAGCTGGGCAAAAATCTCTACGTCTCTCGATGGGTTGCTAACTGGCTTACTGACAGAACCCAGACTGAAAAAGTAGCAGACTCCAAATCCAGCTCCAAACAAGTGGAGTACCTCAGGGTTCAGTCCTGGGACCACTCTTGTTTGGCATCTACTTCTCTGAAGTACAGGCCAACACTAAGGGACTATATAAACACTCCAGAAATTGTAATTTTTTCAAAAAATTTGTTTTTTCAGTACTTGAAGTTTGTGAAACTAACAATAGGGCTGGGGATTTCAAGAATATGTTAGAACAAAAGGAAACATTACGGCAGATTAGGTTAAATTCTGATAAACATCCTGGGTTAAATGAAGCAATAAATGTGAAGTGTTTTTTAAAATATAGAAAGTTAAGTATAAATAAGGAATATAATATATTACAATTATTTAATTCAGTATGAATTGTGATGAGTTTTTAACATATTTTAAATTGAGTTGATTAATTGTTTAATTGTTTTTAATTATTTGTTGATTGAGTGTGTATTTAAATGGGTCAAAATGAGTTTGTAAAGTATTCTGATGAAGTTGTGTGATGAAAGCATTTATTAAAGTGGATCCTACGCTATTTTTTGACTGGGACAACATTATTGGTGCTGTTACAAGTGTATTTCATTTCGTTTTGCTACTTTCATTTCGTTTTGCTACCTTCAGTGAACTAACTTGTTCAGTATAGTTCATTTTTCTTTTTACTAAGGGACTCTGGCTAACAAAGATCTCAGATGACTGCAAACTGGGAGCCATTACTGAATCCCCAAATGATGTGGATATTCTACAAAAGGGCCTTACAGAAACATATGCCTGGTGCCAGAGCCATGGGCTCAAGCTTAATGCCAAGAAATGTATAGCTATCCCCTTTGGAAAAAAAATATGTACCCATGAATTACCACACAGGTGACAGTACACTAAACATCGAAAGTGTGATGAAAGACTTGGGGACACAGGTGGACAGTGGTCGCACTTTCGATAACCACATCACCACAACAGTCAGGAAATCCTATGTGGCACACCTCATCACCAAGGGCTTTTCATCCAGAAAAAAGGTCATTGTCCCACTGCACTCACTCATTAGACCCATTATAGAGTCATAGGTAGGTACTAGGCTATCTGCCCTTGGGCCTATACAAGCCCAGTCAAATGGTACCCTGGCTTTTGCCACCCAAAAAAATAATTTTCCTGTGCCACTGTTGAGCAGAGCCACAGAAGTGATCCCCAGGGTGAATTTTCTATTTCCCATCCAATCAAGATTTTTCTCGAGTGCTAATGAGGAGCTTTGTTATAGATAGGTAGCTTATTCGAGAGTATGGGTAGTCTCTGGGAAAATAATCTATCCCTCTGGCATGTTCTGTTTATTGTGGTGACAAGGTTTAGGTCCCTAGAGTGTGTAGCTTGGAGGGATTGGGATTTCTATAACTGGAGCATGTCCAACAGCTCTGGGTTTGACATAGATTTGTACGTTAGGCAGAGATCACCTCTGAGTAGGCGATATGCGACAGAGTAAAGCTGGAGTTTTTTGATACGGTCTGCGTAGGGCATCTGTTTGAGGCCGGTAATCCTCTGTGAGGTATTTCTGTGGCCTTTCCAGTTGTTGTACAGGTCTTGTGATGTACATACCAAAAGTGGCACTGTACTCTAGAATGGGTCTGATGAGTAGAGGGGAACAATGACCTCTCTTTTTCTGGATGAGAAACCTTTTGTGATGGTGTGCCACGTAGAAGAATTTCCCGATTACTGTGGCGATGAGATCAAAGGAGAGACTACTGTCCACCTGTGTCCCAAGGTCTCATCACACTTTCAGTGTTAAGCATACTACCGCCTATGTTGTAGTTCATGTGTACAGAGTTTTTATCAAAGGGGATGACAATGCACTTTGGCTTTGACACCAGGCATCTGTCTCAGTGAGGCCCTTTTGTAGGATGTCCACATAGTTAGGAGTTTCGATTACGGCTCCTAAATTTGCAGTCATCTGCAAACTTTGCTAGCCAAAGACCTTCTGGGTTAACCTGTACTTCAGAGAAGTAGATACCAAACAGGAGAGGACCCAGGACTGAACCCTGTGGTACTCCACTTGTCACTGGTCTGAAGTCAGATTTGGAGTCTACTTTCACAGTGTAGGTTCGGTCAGTGAGCCAGTTGGCAACCCATGTTGTGACACAGGGATTTATACCTAGTTTAGTGAGTTTATCTATAATTCCAGAGTTGGGCATGGTGTTGAAAGCCTTGGCAAGATCTAGATAGGCTGTGTGAACCACCTTACCCTAGTCTATGGTTTTGGCGACTGCTTCAAAGTCGTCCATCAAGTTTAGGAGACATGATCTGCCTTTTACAAACCCGAACTGGGTGGGGTCCAGAGTTTGAATATTACCAATGTCTGTTTTATAAGTGCCATGATGATACTTTCCATGACCTTGCAGACCAAGCTTGTCAGGCTAATGGGGCGGTAGTTCCCAGGATTCGTGGTGGCCACCCCTTGTGGAGTGGGATAACCATTGCTGTGCGCCATTCAGCAGGCACAATGCCTGAGGTGAGGCTATGATTGAACATGGTACTTGGGGAGGGTGCCAGTTCATTCTGTAATTAGTGTAGAATGCAGCCAGTCTGGTCCCATGGATGCTGTGTTCTTGGCTTTGGAGAGTGTGTTTTTTACCAGTGTAGCTGTGATTACAGAAACTTTGCATTCTTCTGGCATAGAGATGGGCCCTTTAGGGGGTGAGAGGGGGGTAAAGTTAGCACTGAACCTATCTACCAGGATGTTGACAATATCAGTTGGGTCTATATATTTAGTGCCATTGTGCTGCAACTCGGAGCAGATCTGAATGTTGCCATTGAGATTCTTGACATAGCTATAGAATGCTTTGTGGTTGTCTTTAGAATCAGTGGCGATTTTGTTTTCGTAACTAGCTTTGGAGGATTTTATCAGGGATCACAGCTTCTTACTGAGGCTGACCATGGAACTCCTCCACTCATGGGATTTTACTCTCTTTTGCAACAGTTTCTTCATTCTGTTGTATAGTTTATGGCAGGGGACCACCAGATTGGCCTGCTTTTTTGGAGGATAGCGTCTTGGTTAGGGATAGCCCGATCCATGCACTCGTGTAAGTGCTTATAAAGTGCAATTGTGTAAGATTCAGTAGTCGTAACTGTATTGTCCATCTGCATGGGTGTCATGGAGTTCACCACTTCTGTCCAGAATCGGCTTTGGAGAAATTTTTTACCGTGGTTTCATTAATGGGGGGTGGGGGCAGGATGTGGATATCTAGAGCGATTAGCTTATGGTTGTATCGGACCAATGAGGCCAAGACTTCAGGGGTGGAACACCACTCACTCATGTTGGTAATGACTAGATCTAGGATATTGTTGCCCCTGGTGGAGGTGTGAATAAGCTGATCCTGGGCATTGTAGTTTATGAATTTCAGAAAGCGTTGAGCGAAGGTGTTGGTACAGGAGTAGTTTTTTCAGTTAATGATGGGGTAGTTGAAATCTCCCATTATTAGGGTGTTTGGTTGAACCTTAATATTTTCCAGTACATCAAGAAGAGAGTGGGAATTCTGGGGCATGGTGGGGGATCTGTAGCAAGCTTTGCCCAGAGTTAGTTGCACTTTGATAACCTCGGATGCATTATGCAGAGCAACTAGCCCGGAGGTGTGGATATCCTTAATGAATATGGACATACCTCCACCTTTGATGTTCCAGTCCAGGTTATATGGCCGAAAAGTGCGGTACGAGTTACAGCCTGGTAGGGCAGGGGTGCCCTCTGGAGCCTTGAACCAGGTCTCAGGTCACTGCACAGATATAGATGTTCTCCATTTTAAGGAGTGTCTTGAGTGAGTGCATTTTGAGATTTAGACTTCTGGCATTGAGTAGCATCACCCTGTTTTTGCTTGCCTGTTCCTGTGGTGAATTTGTCATTTGAACCTTGCCTAAAAAAGCACTATAGAGGCAGCAAGAACCTTAGCCAGTATCTGGAATCCCAGGGGTGACAGGTGCAGGCCATCTCTGGCAAAGCATTGGGGTCTGTCGACCATGTCATCCCAGGCAGATACTGGATCCCTTTAGAATGACACCAGAAGCTTAGCCAATTGTTGAAGTCGATCATTTTGCCCTTGTACTGCGGTATCATTCTGGGTAATGGCAGAATGCTACTTAGGGCTAGGGTCATACCTGCCTGGGCTACAAGATCAGAGAGCTCTTCCATGTCTCTCATGTAAGTCCAGGGTGGTATGTCTCAGGTCGTTCACACCAACATTGACAATGACAGAGTCACATTTGTACTTGGAGTGACCCGAGTGCATAGGTTATGCGGCGGATCCTGGCACCAAACAGGCAGCAGACAGTAACCTTGTTTAGCCTAGTGAGTGGGACATCAGTGTGCCCGACTATAGAGTCACCTATGACTAGTGTGTTGGGTATGTTGTTTTGCCTTATTGGCTGTGGTTGAGTGGTACACAGTCTGCAGGCTGTGTCATTTGGGTTGTGTTGGGGTTGAGGTTGCTTGCACTTCTGCTTTGGAGGTCTCTGTTGCTTGAGCAGATTATTACAGAGAGCCTCCGCGAATGTTTTTGTGTTTCTATGTGTGGAGTTTGGTGGTGTAGATTTAGTGATGCTATGTGATGAGTGTGCTGCAAGTGTTTACCTTCTCCTCTTGACTGTCAAGTTCAGTCTTGGTTGGAGAGAGCTTTACCTCTGGTTTGGCTAGATAAGTGCATCTCTCACAGGTAGTAGCTTTGGTGGTAGGAGGAGAGGGTTGTCTGTGCACGAGGCAATTTCTACATTACCCCAAGATGCCCAGATTCATCAGACAGACAGGAGAGAACACTGGGAGCTGACCCTTGGACATGCCTCAATAAAAACTATTTTCCTCTAGATAAGTGAGGAAAGTGAGTACAAGAGCAGTTTTTCTCTAAGCAAGTAAGGAAAGTAAGTACCAAAACTATTTTCCTCTAGGTAATGAGGAAGGTTGAGTGCTGTAGTAATTAGTAGCTTATTTAGTGCTTACAAGTTCTGAACAAGTGCTGATCACGAATAAGCAAATTCAAGTGCTAAAACTAAATCTGTATCTGGACTATACTAGTTACAGGAAACGTGGGAAAAGTGCAAATGCAAGCTTTTAAATCAGAAAGCTGAGATGGAAAAACTACAGAAACAGACAGAACCACTCCTTATGGGTTACCTAGTGCTTACCACTCCCACTGATAAGCTAGAAGGCTTCCCAAACACAGAAAGCTTGGGGGGGGGGGGGCTCAGAAGCTTACATACAGTCCTGGATACAGCAAATCAGAATCTGGACTATACTAGTTACAAGAAAGGTAGGAAACAGGCTTAGATTTTTTTTATATACAGAAAAGTAGCTAAAACAGCAGTAAAAACAATTCAAAGGCAGTGCAAGCTAGCACACTTGAGTATGTAGCACTGTTAGACCAAAGAGTTTAAGAAAATGCTGTATTTTAGTATCCCCAGTACAATTTGCATAACCAAGTGTTCCCAAAAAGATACACACTAGTGGACACGCTCAGGTTCAATGACAAACAGACCGACACCACTGCCCAGCTATAACACAACCAGGTACGATGTTAATCAACTTGTTAATTAATATCACGGTTTCAAAATACATAAATTACAACTTCAGTACCATGGAGAGGATGATTAGATGCTTGCAAGCCAAGTACATAACTATATGTTTGGAATCTACCTGAACTCCCACATACTCAAGTAGATGAGACTTCAGTTTAACTTCTCATCCAAAGGACGGCATACTCAAGAAGGGTACAACACCCCCACAATGCAACACTACAGCGGCAACAATCTAATAACATGGAGTCATGCAGTACACCTGGCAGCCTTCTAGGCTCATAGAGAAGTACTACACTATCTGTACTTGTAGGCTACTTTAACCCAACCAATTTCCCTTACGTAAGAATCAAGCCCTGTACTTCTGCTTGAGGCATGTATTCCAACTCCCATACACCAGCACCAAAGGGGAGTGCACTACCTGTTGCGCCACTGACAGTGTCTGATAGATTATGTTAATACATCTAAACAGCAGATGACTGTTTACTTTTATAACATTCACTATCTTATAAATAAAAGCATCCTTGATGCAGCACACGGCAGCCTGCACTCAGTACCATTTCCCCCCCTTTCCTGTAACCAGTCTTTATGATTCTGAACAATTTTTTTTCCATTTGAACAGTTTGATGCCTTAAAACACGTAGCCTACTGCTACCAAAAAACATTACGCTGGTAACTTCTGTACTAGCAGGGGTAGAGAGAGATGGCAGCCCCCCATCCCACAAAAATTACAACAGCTACGATTTGAGGATGTTAGACATTTTTCTTTCATAACCTCTAGAGTCCTGGAACTTTCAAATTGCCAAAACTTGTGACTGAGTTTCACAGAAGCTACAATGTTGTTGTGTCTTTCGGGTTATCCCGGTTAGGGGTCGCCTGTGCAGCTTTTTGCTTTCCCAAAAAAAAAAAAAAAAAGAGAGACTCCTACCACACAGAATTTGCTTCTACGCACCTACAGCTTTTTGCACATAATTCCGTGCCCTCCATATACAACATTCATCTTTCACGTACATATTTTGAGCACAAACGTAGTACGCAAGACAGTTGAAATGTAATGCCACCTCAACGGGACTGCTCAGGGACATTTTAATGCTTTGAGCAAAACCAAAAATGGACACAATCACAATTCAAGGAAAAGCTCATAAAACCACCCCCCCCAAAAAAAGTTATATTCAAAAACCATCGCTATGCAGTTTTGAACTACAGTGGAGCTCAATAAAGACTAAGCGCCAAATGTTTTCAGAAAGTGCTCAGTAACACATCTGTTCAGCAAGTCAGAACAAGCAAAATCAGAAGGGTAATCTCAAAACTGAAGGATTCATGATCAGTTTTCTACTTTAGCTCGTGATCTGACCGATGTTAAGACTACCTCCAGAACTGAATTACAGACAAAGCAAACAATTAAAAATAGAACTAAAATCAAGGAGATATTTAGTTCAATAAGCCAGCACTCGCATTTTTACTTACGAAAACACGATCCACAATACCAGATCCCCTGTTCTGCACCAAAACAGGACTTTTGGAAATCACAAGAAAATGAATGTTCCTGTCCTGTAATCCACTAGTTTTATTTATTTTATTTTACACTGACCGGGATTGGGGATTGTCAGACTGGATACATGTCCATTTTCAGCGGAGGCCCGGGGAGAACAGCACCAACATTAAAAACATTACTCTGAAATTAAGCATGAACATTTAAAAATAAACTAGTAATAAGCATAGAGAATGCCTATTAACAACCAGCTTCTAAACTCCACAGCAATGTCCATGGAGTTCGAGGCTTCTTTAAACTCTTAAAATAAAAGGCTCAAAAACATCACCACCTTCTTCTAAAGCGTTACAAAACTCGGGAACTATTAAGGCAGGGAATTCCTATGGGCCATTTTGCGGCAATGTCCCCACCAAAAACTATACATATTTGTTTGCTTTGGCCACATTTCAATGCAGAGAGTTTCAATATAGCCTATATGGGGGAATCTACAGTCTGCACTAGTCTTTAACAATGCAAAGAATCTACAGCACAATTTATTGGACGATTATGGATACTATCAACAGTAACTACCAACTCACCATTTTGCCAGATGACCCTTTGTATGTACCTCACAAGACATCTGCAACAGCTGGAAAGGCCACAGAAATACCTCACTAAAAAAATCACAGGTGTAAAGCAGATGCCATATGCTGACCGTCTAAAAAACTCAAGCTATACTCTGTGTCATATTGTCTACTCAGATGCAATCTCTGCTCAACATACAGGCCATGTCAAACCCTGAGCTACTGGACATGCTCCACTTAAAGAAATCTCAATCCTCAGAGCCACAAGCGCCAGGGATCTAAACCTGGTCATCACAATGAACAAAACATGCTGGAGGGATAGGGTTCCTGACCCAGAGACTCCCCATACTCTGGAATAGACTGCCCATACATGTCAAAGCAATGCGCCTCCTTGGCCCTCTTCAAAAGGAACCTTGATGATTGGATGGGAGATAGGAAAATTCAACCCGGGGATCATGTCAGTCACCCTGCTAGACAGGGGTCCAGAGAAGTAAATATTGTGGGAAGAAATATTCAGGGAATTGTTATGGCTAGGTTCGTATAGACCCTAGGGCCGATAACCTAGTACCAACCAATGAACCTATGAATGAAGATTAACATCAGATCAGATACTTGCACTGCAAGTTGTACAGCTCGAGACTCAATGTTGCACCATTCTTAGAGAGATGCGATTGATAACATTTCTAGAGGAAATTCACAAGCACTCTAAATTTATTGGTATCATGTACAAGAATGTGTGTAGGCTGCCTGAAGTACAAATGAATATGAAAGACTGCCTTTGTAAATATCTCTGGCAGTGGTAAAGCAAAACAGAAAACATTTGGTGCAGGCTGGAGAAGTTGACCGCAACTGAGCTACAAAATATAAGTATTTTTTGATTATTTTAACAGATTACTGTTTTTATAATTTAATATATATAAAGCACTTTGTCTATTCAGAATCTTCAGAAATCTTTTTCTGTTTAAAAACTTTCATAGCTTGTTGTCTTAGGCTATTTTGTCCCACCCTCCCTCCCTGTTGGTGTCTTGCTCAAACTTTCATAGCTTGTTGTCTTAGGCTATTTTGTCCCACCCTCCCTCCCTGTTGGTGTCTTGCTCTTATACTTGGTGGCTTTGCAGTTGCCACACCCTACTGTGACACACCTCCCAGTCTAGTGTCATTAGCTCATTCTTCTTAATACAGAGAGAACATTTGATAAGGCCTTCTGTTCCTCCTTTTTACCTTTTCAAAAAGTAAAACAAAACTTTTTTTTTCTTCTTCGCCTGAATCTTCTTGTGTTCTGACTGTCCTTCTCAAACATATTGGAAATATACAGTATATTTCAGAGCATTTGTTATAACTGTATTTGCTATAACTGATTTAAGTATTTTTTCTGGCTTTTGAATATTTACTGCTTAGCGACTGCATCTTAGCCTGTTTACACAGCTCTGCATTCTATTTAAACTGTTTTTGTGTTGATTAACTGTTTTGCACTCTTAAAAAGTTATTTGTTGCTTAATTTTACCTGTAGGCTAACACACTCAAGTGTGCTAGCCACTTAAAAGCATTTATAGCATTTACTGTCTGTTTTTTTCCTTGTCTCTGTAAAAAAAAAAAAAAAAAAAAAAAATCTCTTGTTTTCCCACCTTAGTAGTCCAGTTTCAGAGTTGCTGATCCCTGGGCTTTGTTTTTAGTTCCTGTTACTGATCCATTGCCTTATTAGGAAGGAGGGAAGTTTCTTTGCTTACCAGTGGGAGTGGGAAGCACTGGGTCCGATTTGGTGAAGTTTCAGCCAGAAACTAGTAGTCCATTGGTCGTTTTGGGCCAATTCCTAGCTCCCTTCAGCCCCCTGCTATAAAACACGCTAAACTGTACTGCTGATCTAACCAGCATATCCTATAACTGAAAAGTTCATCTCTACTTGATTCCCAAGTAGACTATTCTCTATCTGTAAAGCCTAGCACTTACTCCTACAGTACTTGCACCTTGATAAAGCACTCTTATTATAGATAGTACCCCACCAGCCCAAAACCCACTTCCCGAGTCCTTTGAAAGTTCTTTATCTACTACTTCTAGTATGTCGAGGGATCAATTGCTAGTGTCCTCTCCAGCTCAACTGGTGAACCTGGGAATATTGAGGCAATGTTACAATTGCCTCATGTACACAGACAATCCTCTCCTTCTCCCACAAAACACAAATACATGCGAGAGATGCAACTATACGGCCAAACTGGAGGCTGAGCTCTCTCAACATAGGACTGGCAAGACCAGACAGGAGGAGAAGGCAACCACACACAATACATACCCAGTCACACATGGTACCATCACAACTTCAAATCATACACATACTCACACAAAGACATACTCGGAGGCTCTGGTCAAAAATTTACCAAAACAGCAGAGGCCACGAAAGCAGACACCCAAACAACTACCACCTCACGACCCAACACATGCAACACTTAGACCACACAGTCAGAGTGTCAAACAGTCACAGCCCTTAAGGCCAAACAAAATGCCAGACACACTTGTCATTGGTGATTCCATAGTCAGGCACACTGACGTCCCGCTCACCAGACTGAGTAAGGAGAAGGTCACAGTAAGCTGCCTGTCGGGCGCTAGAATCCGCCACATAACGCAAGCACTCAGGTCTCTCAACAGCAGGTACAAGTACGACTCAGTCATTGTCCACGCTGGTGTCAACGACCTGAGGCGTACCTCCATGGACGACATGAAAGGGACATCGAGGAGCTCTCTGATTATGTAGCCCAGGCAGGTATGACCCTGACCTTGAGCAGTATCCTACCTTCACCTAGAATGATGCCACAATACAGTGATAAGATGATCAGCTTTAATAATTGGCTTAAATTCTGGTGTCATTCAAAGGGGATCCAATGTCTGTCTGCCTGGGATGACATGCTGGACAAGCCACGCTGCGCAAGGGACGGCTTGCACCTGTCACCCTGGGCTTCGGATATTGGCAAAGGCTCTTGCCACCCCACAGTGCCTTTTTAGGCAAGGCTCAAATTCTAAACCTACCACCCTAGAACACCAAAAGGAAAAAACTAAGGGTAATGCTGCTCAATGCCAGAAGTCTCAATCTCAAGATGCACGCACTCTAGGCCCTTCTCAATATGGAGAACATCGATGTCTGTGCTGTGACAGAAACCTGGTTCAAGGCTCCTGAGAGCACCCCAGCACTAACAGGTTTCACCTCATATCATACGTTCCGCCCCAAAATCCGGACAACACCAAGAAAGGAGGGGTGTCCATATTCATAAAGGACACCCACACCTCAAGGTTGGTACGATGCATCGGAGACCATCCAGGTGCAATTAACCATAGGCAAGACTGCTCTGCAATTTGTAGCATGTTACAGGCCACCCTCTCAAACTCAGGAACCTCACATGGCCTTCCTGAAAACATTGGAGGGATAAATGTATCTCCAAACACCATCATACTAGGTGACTTCAACTACCCTAATATAGACTGGGAACACTACTCAAGCCCGAACACTCTAACCCAAAGATTCCTGGAGTTCATAAACTCAAATGCCATGGAACAACTAGTCACCATCCCCACAAGAGGTGAAAACATACTTGATCTCATCATCACGAACATGGGATCAAAATGTTCAACACCGGAAGTATACCCTCACTGGTGAGATCAGATCATAAACTAATCTCGCTGGAGGTCCTCATCCCGCCCCACCTGAAACAAAAAGACCACAGTGAAAAACTTCTCAAAAGCCGATTTCACACTTCTAAAAACTAGTGTGGTCTCCTTTAAGGCCCTGAGCCAGTGGTAAACATTACTCAAACCGCTGAATCACTTACAAATGCCTTCTACCAGCACCTACAGGACTGCATGGATCAGGCAATCCCAAACAAAACTAAGACTCTCTGTACCAAAGGCAAGCGTCCAGTCTGGTGGACCCCAGCCATAAACAAGCTCTACAACAAAAGGAGGAAGCTACTACAAGATAGAGCAAAATCCTTGAAAGGTAAGACACCTTTGATCATTATAAGTAAAAACTAAGAGCTCTCATAAAATCATCCAAGGCAAATTTTGAGAGAAAAATCGCCAAGGACTCTAAAGACAATCATAAGGCCTTCTTTAGCTATGTTAGAAACCTAGGAGGAAACTCCCAGATATGCTCAGAATTAGTTCAAAATGATGTGAAAATTACTGAACCTACACACATTGCTAACATACTGGCTGACAGGTTCAGTGCAAACTCCCAAAAGGAGAGATCTATTCCAGAGGATTGTAGCCCCCAAACATCTCCAACGCCCAGGTGAGAACTGCCCTCACTAAGGCAAAAAACACAGCATCCATGGGACCGGATGGTGTCCCCGGCTGTGTGCTTCATGAACTCAACGAGGAATTAAACCCACAGTTAGGACAGCTGTTTAATCTTAACCTCACCTCAGGATATTACACTCCAAGGAGTGGTGGCGACTGTGGTCCCACTTCATAAGGGCGGTGCCTCCACAGACCCTGGAAATTACCGCCCCATTAGCTTGACAAGCCTTATCTGCAAAGCCATGGAGAGGATCATAATGGAACTCATAAATAAAGACATAGGGAACTTGCAGACTTTGGATCCAACCCAGTTTGGCTTTGTCAAAGGCAGATCCTGCCTATTAAACTTGGTTGACTTTTGAGACAGTCACCAAGGCCATTGATGAGGAAAGGCAGTCCATACAGCCTACCTCGTCCTGGCAAAGGCCGACACAATACCCCACTCAGGTATCATCGAAAAACTCATCAGCTTGAATGTAAACCCATACATCACAAGATGGGTTGCAAACTGGCTAAGTGACAGAACCCACAGGGTCAGAGTTGCTGGAGCCATGTCAGACTCAAAGCCTGTCACAAGTGGTGTCCCACAGGGCTCAGTCCTGGGTCCACTCTTGTTCGGCATCTACTTTTCTGAAGTACAAGCAAACACAGGAGGGTTATGGCTGACAAAGTTTGCAGATGACTGCAAACTGGGCGCCATAGTCGAAAACACATCTGACACAGATATCCTCCAGAAGGGCCTCACAGAAGCGGATAACTGGTGCCAGAGCCATGGCCTGAAGTTAAACGCCAAAAATGCATAGTCATACCCTCCGGGAAAAACAAGGTTACCCTAGCTACCATATAGGTGACAATCCACTGAGCACAGAAAAAGTCATCAGGGATCTGGGGACCCAAGTTGACAGTAGTCTTCGTTTGACACTCATGTTGCTAAAGTAGTTAGGAAAACCTTCTATATCGCCCACCTGATCATGAAGGGATTCACATCTAGATCAAGGGAGGTCATCGTCCCCTGTACTCATCACTCATTAGACCTATGATTGAGTACAATGCCCGTTCGAATGTATCTGACCAGACACCTGATGCAGCTTGAAAGGCCCCAAAGTTCCTCACCAAAAGGATAAAGGGTCTCAAAAATATGTCTTATGCTGCCCGACTGAAAGAACTCCAGCTTTATTCAGTCTCATACCGCTTGCTCAGAGGTGACCTGTGCCTGACATATAAGGCCATGTCAAACCCAGATTTGATGAATATGCTTCACCTCAAAAATCTAGATCCCTCAGAACCACAAGGGCGGAGACTTAAACCTTGACACGGTTATAAATAGAACGTGCTGGAGGGACAGATTCATCACCCAGAGACTCCCTATGCTGTGGAACAAAATCCCGGTACATGTGAGGCAGAGCACCTCGCTGGCCTTGTTCAAGAGGAATCTTGACCAATGGATGGGAGATAGATATACCCAGGGATTACTTCAGTGTCACTGCTTGACAGAGGCACAGAAAAATGATAGGCATAGTTTTTATTCAAACTAAAGGGGTGGCGAAAGCCACATAACTATGGGCTAGGCTTATAAATGCCCTTGGGCAGATAGCCTAGTATGAACCTATGAACCTATGAACCTAATACATTTCCGTGTACAAGTCAGCTAAACATTTCTCTGCCTCAGTAACTGGTCTGCAAATCCTACAACTGTAAATATATATATCTAAATATTCTATCTATATCTATATATATCTATATACCTATATCTATATATATATCTATATATATATATATATATATCTATATATATAAATAAATAAAAATGGGGGGATCTGAACAAAGATATATTGTTTCAAACACCCATAAAGTTAGCAAAAACTACATAAAGTTAAAACACTGCTGCAGCTTCTTTATCAAGGTTACTGTCAACTTTGGCTAATCAAGGATGTGCACTGAAGTTGTAATGTTTTCAAGACAACATGGTCAAGACTGTAGTCTTAAAGTACAATATTACAGGTGCCAGTTAACACATTTTACAAATTCAACATTTGCCACTAAACTCTGTCCATTTTTTTAAATGTCTTAACTAGCTTGGTGTACCAATCATGAGGGTGTATTGTTTTTGTTGGAAAAAGAACGTTAACCACAAATCTCATTCCATTTTAATGACTTTATTGAAAATTTCCAAAGACAAAAAATGCAGCTTAGAACTGGATCACCTGGCCCTGTAAAGAGAAAATAAGCATCATCAGTAAAGGTAAAAAGGACTTGGTTTTTAAACACAAACTGGTCTCCAATACAACACCTTTGAACTTGCCAAAGCAAACAGTGAAACTAAAAATAACTTAATTTGATTAAAATGCACACATGAAGACTAGCTTCTACGTAGCCATCTACGGAAAAAACCTTTACATTAACTACTTTGACCATGCACAGAAGCTAAACATTGTGATGGAACAGTTTCAAATGCTTCACTATGCAGTTGGACATTCACTTTAAGCAACGTGAAACACCCAGTGTGGGGTGAAAGAAAAAAAATGCCCATAACATACTGAAATACCAAGAGGTACACCTGCTTAAGTAAAAGCCTGACATCTGTTATCATAAAGCAAGTTACCTTTCTCTTCTTGTCTCCTCCCAGCTCAAAGTGCTTGCATCTCTTAATGGCCAGCATTCTTTTGGACCTGCAGTTCGGCTCCACACACTCAAGTCTCAATACAATTTTTTTTGTGGTTTTAGCCTGAAAAGGTGCAATACAAAACGAGCTCTAGTCAAGCAAAAAACTGCTTCAAGGAAATGAGACATGCACTCAATACATTCCTTCATTACTTATGAAACTCTTTGTAGACTGCCCTTTTGTAACTGGGCTACATAAAGTTAAACTTCTTTCAAAGTATTATTCGTCACAATACACACTAAAGGTTCAATAGAGTATTGAACTGTGAACTGGGAAATTTGACATTTTCACAATGGGCTTGCAAAGGCTAGCTTCACATTCTATCAACGATGTCTCACTTTTGAAATGGGTCTTCATACATCCAGCAAATTTACAGGGACCTTCCTAGGTGGATGCTAGGACATATGCATACAGCATACTAGTTTCACTTAGTACAGCTATCTTAAGCAGGAATAGGCTATAATGTCCGCTTCATTAAGACACGGTGCCTAACCCAAGAACTTGAGCAACTATAGATTAAGGGAGGTGGAAGGAGAGACATCAAGCTTGTTTACATAACAAATCGGTTGTTACAATGCATCAGACAAAACCCCCCACACCTTCTTTATCCAGAAAAAGACTGCTCTAATCACAATTTTATGGCATAGGAACAAGTATGACTTCAAGTTTATAACCTCCCCCAAACAGAAAGCTCTTGTACATGTGCACTTTTGCTAGAATGTATCACTTTGCAGCAATGGTAAGATGAAAGATGGCCACTGGAGATTTTAGAAGACTGCTTTATGCTACACTAGGGAAGATGGTAACGAGTTAGGAGACAAAGAGCAAACTGTGGAAGTCAAACAGCTACTGAAATGGGTCACAGAGGGGAATACCTTAGGACGATGAACAGCAATGCAAAAAAGACAGAATGCCAACATGGTTTAAGGGATGTAGGGCAAGACACAGGGCTTACAAGAAGAGAGTTGGAGAGAAAGTTCTGTACAAGGAAGCCAAGGCAAGAAAGGCAAAAGAAGAAAGGATCAACTGTTTGCGTATTTTGGCTTTTCCCGGTTAGGGGTCGCCACAGCGGAACTCTGGTCTGAAGAAAGGATCAATAAGGTTTTTAAAAGAATCTTTCTGCTATTAACTTAGTAAGTACATGGAAAATGTTACAATACAGACAACAGAACACGCTGACAAATGACAGGAGAAAAAGGGAAAGATTCTGAACACATTTACTAATTTTTCACAAAAGAAAGCAACAAAATGGTGCCATGTTTTTGAGGGGAGGTCAAGACAAACTGAGAAGTGGACAGACATGGAGGAAGTGCAACGGGAACTGGATGCCACTGGGGGTGGCAAAGCACAAACCTTGGGGGAGGTAAAGCACAAACACTACCCCCAGTCCTCCGAAATCCAAGTGTGGTGGCAAACCCCACCTCACCTACAGATCTTTAAAACAGAAGAGTTAAAGAATTTAACACTAGAAGAGAAAGCCATAGGCAGAACCCGGAGGGTAAGGCTGACATTTATACAGGATTAGAGTCTTTAGAATAACCCAGAGGGGTTTACGGATAGAAAAAAGCAGTAAACTGAACCCAGTTTTATGACACTACAGCTAGTTTGACAATGTACCAGGCAATGGTTCTACGCTACATGGTCCTGGTAAAATCACACCTTCAGTACCGCATACAGCTGAAGACTTACAAGGAGCAAGATAAAGGATACTGGACTGTTGAAAGGAATCTAGAGGAATGCTACCAGAAAGATCATGGGACGGAGAAGTGTTATATCACAGCAGGGAGGAGTAAAGTCATCCTGAAAAGAAAGTAAGAGGAAGGCTGCAAATTACAGGGGTCAAATACTCCAAGTCTCCAAAAATACTTTTCATAGTGAGGGCTGAAAACTCATGCAATGAACTACCAGAACAGATAACGGATGGGGAATCCACAAAGACATTTAAAGGAGTACGAGACAGGTGGAAAGAGAGAAAGGAGGGGTGTGAACTTTCAACGCTCAGCCGTTGTATGGTTAGCTCATTCGATGGCCGACATAACCCCAGTGCAGCAAAATGCCCTATCATCTGATGATTTTTAAACAGATATACCATCATCCCTATGAATCCACCATATAAAAAGGGGATGTACATTACATAAATAGCAAGTAGTTATCAATTTATGCAAATAAAGTAAACCGATAAAAAAAAGTAAAACAAAATCTATACAAATTACTTTGCTAGTGCGTACATGCATCAACTGAGACATGTTTACATGCAAAAGTCCAAATAAGGTATATGCTACATGGTTGGACTAATGTCATTTTCTATCTCTTACGACGTGCACATAATCACTATGGAATGTTAGGGAAAAAAATCTTAACTGTACCTTTTTTCGGAAAATAGGCTTCGTTTGACCACCGTAACCACTTTGCTTTCTGTCGTAACGACGTTTACCTGGTAAGAAAACACAGTTTAACTATTACTCCATACAAGCAAATCTGAATAGCATCGACTTATTGCCCAACAGCCAGCAGATGCACTACACACCAATACATGATCTCCAATTAGGGATAAAGACCAAAACAAATGCATATACAAAAAAAAAAAAATTCTAAATGAATAGCTGCACTTATGCCAAAGTACTGCTGTCAAGTTTATGCAGGCATTCGATAATCTCTGTACATAAAACTACTATCTTAACCACATTATGACAATGGTAAAAAGCAGCTTATTAGTATGACAATATTGTAATGCCCAGCCACATGCAACAGATTTACTACAGAGAAACTTTCTGAGCTACATTCAACTAACCATGAAAAAAAAAAAAAAAGTTCCAGCCACTCAACTAACCATGGAAAGAATTCCAGCCTCCCAACCCTACCTGAACTATGATCCTTCAACTAGTTGGCTACTTACCAAATCCACTGCAACTACCCTTTCAAGACTTCATTTTAGAATGCCATTAGCCCTGACTTTCTCTTCCATACTGTCTACGCTCCCTGGACGCAGCCCTTAAAGAGCTTCTTTAGCTCCGATCACTGGATATGTAATTTGCATTTTGGAACGATAAGATCTTCACAAAATAAAGAAATAGCTTTAAAAAGTTACAGTCAGTGTAGCTGGGAGCATAAGAGTGAACTTTCGTAAACCAGTTACTCTTAAGTGAATGGGATGGGTTCATTTTCCTCCGAAGTAAGCAAATATCCCAGCAGCACAGCTGAAGGAAAAATGAACTCAAGAGGAAATCTCTCATTTTAAAACTATATTGCCAACTTAATCTGTTATCAGTGATAGTCAACTAAACTGCTGCATTTATTAATTTGCTTGAGATTGCTTGTGTCTGTATTTTGTTTTAGTTAACAAAATGCTGCATTTATTAATTTGCTTGAGATTGCTTTTCTTGTATCTACATTTTGTTTTCTTAGGCTGATACTTGATACTAGGCTATCTGCCCCTAGGGCATTTGCAAGCCTAGCCAGAGTGTGTTTGGCTTTCGCCACCCTTCTTGGATTAGTTGACTGTGCCTCTGTATAGTAGGTCACAGAAGATAGCCCATTTAAGGTTAGTTTACCGTGCCTCTGTCTAGCAGTGACACAGAAGAGATCCCAGGGGTAAATTTACTCTCTCCCATCCAAACGTCAAGATTCTTTTTGAAGAGGGTCATTGAGGGGCTCTGTCGGACATGGATTGGGATTTTGTTCCAGAGTGAGAGGAGCCTCTGGGATATGAATCTGTCCCTCCAGTATGTTCTATTTATTTCTGTGCTGAGGTTTAAGTCACTGGAGTTTGTAGTTCTGATGGATTTGGATTTCTTGAGGTGGAGCATGTCCATTAATTCTGGGTTGGACATGGCTTTATAAGTCAGGCACAGATCGCCTCTGAGTAGGCGGTAAGCAACTGAGTAGAGCTGGAGTTTCTTTAGCCTAACTGCGTAGGGCATCTGTCAGAGTCTCTTGATCCTCTTGGTGAGGTACTTTTGGGGTCTTTCTAGTTGTAGCAGGTGTCGGGTAAGGTACATCCCAAATGGGGCATTGTATTCAATTATGGGCTTGATGAGTAGAGGGGCACAATGACCTCTCTATCTAGATGTGAAGCCCTTCGTGATAAGGTGGGCTATATAGAAGGTCTTTCTAACCACTTTGGCAATGTGATTGTCAAAGGAGAGATTGCAATCTACTTGGGTCCCCAAATCCCTAATTACTTCTTCCGTACTTAATGGATTACCACCTATGTGGTAATTTGTGGGCACTTTGCTTTTCCCAAAGGGGATGACTTATGCACTTTTTGGCATTTAGCTTTAGGGCATGGCTCTGGCACCAGTTATCTGTCTCAGAGACCTTTTTGGAGGATGCTTGTGTCAGCCAGCGAGTCGATTATGGCCCCCAGTTTGCAGTCATCTGCAAACTTTGTCAGCCATAGTCCTCCTGTGTCAGCCTGTACCTCAGAGAAATATATACCGAATAAGAGAGGTCCCAGGACTGAGCCTTGTGGGACGCCACTTGTAACTGGTTTAGAGTCTAACATGGCACCTGCAACTCTGACCATGTGGGTTCTATCCCTAAGCCAGTTTGCAACCCATCTTGTGACATAGGGGTTGATATTTAAGCTGGTGAGCTTATTTATGATGCCCGAGTGGGGTATTGTGTCAAAGGCGTTTACAAGGTCAAGGTAGGCTGTGTGGACTACCTTCCCTTAGTCTATGGCTTTGGTGACTTTCAAAGAAACTGACCAGGTTCAAGAGGCAAGATCTGCCCTTAAAGCCAAATTGGGTAGGATCCAGTGTTTGGAGGTTCTCAATGTCTTTAAGTGAGGGTTCAGTTCTTGGAGCTCATGTAAAATGCAGCCCGGGACACAGTCCAGTCCCATTGATGCTGTGTTTTTTGCTTTGGAGAGGGCAGCTCTCACCTGTGCATCTGAGATGTCGGGGAGGCTACACTCTGTTGGGATAGTCATTTGCTCATTTGGGGGTGGGGTTTGCACTGAACCTGTCTGCCAAGATGTTGGCAATGTCTGTGGGTTCAGTGTTATTTTTTTGTCATTTTGCACCAACTCAGAGCATATCTGGGAGTTTCCACCCAGGTTTCTGACATAGCCAAAGAAAGCCTTGTGATTATCTTTAGCGTCTTGTGCAATTTTTCTTTCGAAGCTAGCCTTAGATGATTTTATGAGGGATTGTTGTTTCTTGCTAGTACTGATTAGAGTTGCCTTCCCTTTCAGGGATTTTGCTCCATCATGTAGTAGCTTCCTCCTTCTGTTGTACAGCTTATTTATGGCTGGGGTCCACCAGACAGGTCTCCTGCCTTTGGAGGAGTGTGTCTTGGTTTTATTTGGGATAGCACGATCCATGCATTCCTGTAGGTATCCATAGAATGCGTTTGTAAAGGATTCTGCATTTTGGGCCGTATTTTCCACTGGCCCTGGGGCTCTAAAGGATTCCACCTCGGTTTTGAGAAGTGGGAAGTTTGCTTTTGAGAAGTTTTTGACCATGGTTTCCTTTGCTGGGGGTGGGGACGGGATATGGATGTCCACAGTGATTAATTTATGGTCAGATCTTACCAATGAGGGGTATACCTCTGGTATGGAACATGAGTCCCCATGTTGGTGATGATCAGGTCCAATATGTTTTCCCCTCTTGTGGGAGTGGTGACCAGTTGTTCCATAGCATTTGAGTTTATAAATTCTAGGAACCATTGGGCTAGGGTGTTGGGGCTTGAGTAGTGCTCTCAGTCGATGTTTGGGTAGTTAAAGTCACCCAATATAATGGTGTTTGGAGAGACCTTCATATTCTCCAGTGTATGGTGGTCTGTAGCAGGCTACAAACTGGAAGGCAGTTTTGCCCACTGTTAGTTGCACATGGATGGTCTCAGATGCTTCGTGCAGTGCCACTAGCCTGGAGGTATGGGTATCTGATGAATATGGATACCCCCCCTCTTGTGGTTTGGTCCAAGTTTTGGAGCCAAAAAGCATGGTATGAGGTATAGCCTGGTAGTGCTGGGGTGCTCTCGGGAGCCTTGAACCAGGTTTGTTACTGCACAGATATCGATATTCTTCATACTGAGGAGAGCCTCAAGTGCATGCATCTTGAGGTTTAGACTTTGGCGTTGAGCAGCATTACCCTTAGTTTCTTTTTCCTTGTGTTGTCTAAGGAGGTGGGTTTGTCTTTTGAGCCTTGCCTAAAAAAGGCACTATGGGGGTGGCAAGAGACTTGGCCAGTTTTCGAAAACCCAGGGGTAACAGGTGCAAGCCATCCCCAACGAAGCAACGTGGCTTGTCAAGCATGTCATCCCAGGCTAACAGACGCTGGATCCCCTTTGAGTGACACCAATACTTTAGCCAATTGTTGAAATTGATCACTCTGTCTTTATACTGTGGTATCATTCTTGGTTAGGGTAAGATGCTACTCAAGGTCAGGGTCATACCCGCCTGGGCCACATGATCAGAGAGCTCCTTTATGTGTCTCCATGTAATCTAGGGAGGTACGTCTCAGGTCATTCACACCAGCATGGACAATGACGGAGTCATATTTGTACTTGCTTTTGGAGTGACCCGAGTGCTTGTGTTATGTGGCGGATCCTGGCACCCGACAGGCAGCTTACAGTGACCTTCTCCTTGTTCAGCCTGGTGAGAGGGACGTCAGTGTGTCTGACAATAGAGTCACCTATTACAAGTGTATTAGGTGTGCTGTTTAGCCTTAAGGGCTGTGACTGTGTGGCACACTGACTTTGTGAACTATGTGATATTGTTGTGGGGTAGCAGTTGCTTGGATGTCCGCTTTGGAGGTCTCTGTTGCTTGGGCAGATTTTTATTTAGAGCCTCCGAGTATGTTTTTGTGTTTGGTTTGTTGTTGCGATAGGTCTATGCGAGACTGGATTTGTGGTGTGTGTGATCACCTTCTCCTCCAGACTGACCGTGCCAGTACTATGTTGAGAGAGCTCAGCCTCCAGTTTGGCTATATAGTTGCATCTCTCACATATATTTGAGCTTGTTGGGAAGAGGAGAGGGTGGTCTGTGTGCAGAAGGCAGTTGTAACATTGCCTCAAGATTCCCATATTCACCAGCTGAACTGGAGAGTAAACCTGAAACTGACTTTTAGGCATGCCAGAATAGTTTAAGGAATTACTTTTGGGCATGCCAGAATAGTTTAAGGAATTACTTTTTGACTATCAAAAAGGACCAATAGGGAGGAACCAAGTACTTAAAGGGAGTATAAGAGGGTGTAGTGCTTTAGTTTATTAGTGCTTACTTAGAAGACACTTATCCTACCTACTGCTGGGTTTTTAGAAGGAAAATAGAGTGCTTACTTTGAGATTTGGAACAGTTCTAAGGGAAAAGTGAAGAGAAGACTTTGTGGAGCCGGGAATAGTCTAAACCTGATTAAGCAGCGCTGCCCGATGCTGCGCTATGCGCATAAACGTGCAAAAGAGGGGGATCACGGAGTTTGGAATTGATCCAAAATGGCCAATAAAACTACAGTTTCTAGGCAGTAACCACTCCCACAGGGACAGGCAGGCTGTTCAGTGTTTACCACTGATCAACACAGAGACTTCCCTTTAGCCCAAGCAAGCAATTGCCTCCAAGAAACTTACAAACAGTTCAGAACAGCACATCTGTAACTGAATTTTTTAAATTTCAGAAAGTGGGGAAAAAAGCGAGATTTTTTTGTTTTGTTTAAAGATAGCAGATATACACAAGTAGCAACAAGTCAGAACAGTGCAATAAATGACCCCACACGAGTACTAGGCCAGTGACAGGTAAAATGCAAGTTTTAAGAAAAAAAAACGATTTTAAAATAAGTGCAACACAGGAAATGCAGTAAACAGGCTCTAGATGTGTTCTAAATACAATTCCCAATACAGATATCAAGTTTAGCAAGCTGGAAAATGCCAAAAAGTAGGCGGCAATGCAGAAATCTTAAATAATCTGAAGAAAAATACTTAAAAATCTCAAAAGTGGCTCCTTTCTTCTCTCAGCATTTTCTCCTCTTGGTGGGTGCTTCACCAACAGCCAATGTTTTACTGATAGTTAAAACTGTAGTGCTGTTATATGCTTGATATTTCTGGTCACCATGTAGATCCTGTTCAGTTGGCTTCATAGCGGGGGTTGTCTACCCTCTTCTGAAGCCAGCCTTCCAATGTGTGAGGCACAGCTTTTTGGGTTATCTGAATCCCAGAGGCAAGTTTTCCTTTATAGTACAGTAGAAGTTACAATTCTGTGAGACAGCATCAGTATCTAGTTGCTCTTTGTGGCCCAGATGTGACTGATTTAATAAACATCTGGACAGAAATCCTACATCTGGCACTTAATCTGATATCAGTGACAGTCAACTAAGCTTCTGCATTTATTAAATTTGCTTGAGACTGCTCGCCTTGGGGACTGCATTTTGTTCTCGCCGTCCCTCAGTGATGTCTTGTTCTTATACTTGGCGGCTTTGCTATATATACACACACATTCATATAGACATATACATACACACACATACACATGATATATATACATATATATATATATATACACATATATATACGCATACATACATACACACAATATATATATACATATATGTACATATATATATATATATATATATATACACACACACATACACACACATATCTATCTCCATATATACACACAGATATATTATATATATATATATATATATATATATATATATACATATACATATATATATATATATATATATATCTGTATCTATCTATATATACACGCACATATATATATATATATATATACATATACATATATACACATATATATATATATATATACACACATATACATATATATACACATATATACATATACATATACATATACACATATACACATATATATACATATATACATACACACACACAGACACACACACACACACACACACACACACACACACACACACACACACACACACACACACACGAGGAACCGAGGCAAGCATTGAATGGGATGACTCAGATTCCTTTGGGTCTGGAGACAAAATTTTAGCCAGAGCCGATGTTCAAAGCAATCTCTTCACCACCTGCTCCACATCATCAGAAACTCCTGGAAGAACAGGTGGACAAAGAAGATCTGCCTTTATTAATAGGAGATCTCAGCAGAGATATTGGCTCCAATAAAGGAGACAGACTCATCAATACTTCTTATTCAGCGCCAAGAGTGTCTATAGAGCAGACAGAAGTTCCAGGTCTATTGGAGTAGAGAGCCCTCTGTTCCGATGACACAATCTTTTTTGGTGGCTCCGAAACTGGAGCAGTCGTAGCTGGTCTTTTGGATGATTTATACTGGGTTGAAGAAGGGGAGGAAGATTTGGAGATCTGAGTTAACTAAAGCTTCCTGAAAAGGTCCTTTCAATAAACCCCTTGCCATCAGTTTATTCTTAAGCTCACGGAGCACCCTGCTACTAAAACCCATGACATATGGTGCAAGGGTCCTGTAAATGGACAGCACAGAGGCAATAGACGCAACTCATGTGCCCATCCGTAAGAGACATCTTTTGTGCGCATCTATTGCACTTTTTGAACCCTGACTGCATATGGTCCTTGGGTTCCTCTAGCCTTGTCTTTGGACATTATGCACCTCTGAAAACAAAAGGCCGTAATTATAAGTATACAAAAACAGTTTAACTAGACCAACAGCAAACTATAAAAGGGGGAAACTATTTTTTTTTTTTTTTTTTAATTAAGAAAAAAGTGGGAAAGAAGAATCCTCTAACTTAAAACTAATTCTGACTTCTAAACAGACAAGTAAACACGTGGGAAATGGCCATCTAACTTAAAATGGGCCGCAAGAGCCCTCCAAGTTAAATGGACTCTCTCACCGGGTTGGGAAGGGGACTTAAAACTACGGTGCCCTAATGCAGACAACACACAAACTAATACTCTAGAAAAGTAAGAGTATATAGAAAAAAATAGACCGAAAAAACGTATACTAAACCAATGAGCCAGCAGGAACAGTTCTCGATCGCTTGAGTGGCAAACGAAATCTGGGGATGTGGCCCAGAGCATCATGGAATAGGGGTTAGCCTCGAGCCACTGGAAGCTCTCGAGGCAAAGTCAGAGCAGTTCACGGCTCCGAACATAAGCAGCAAGAATTACTGTGAGATAGGACAACATATCACGGGGTAAGACAGCGATTCAGGTAGTCACCTGCTATAGGTCCCCAACCATGCAACAAGACACTCACTCCATGTTCCTAAGCACCCTGGAGAAAATTTGGGTCTAACCTAACACTCATACTGGGCGACTTCAACTACCCCTCCATTAACTGAGAAAACTACTTATGTACCAATACAATTGCCAGTTTCCTGGAATTAATTACTTCTTGGACCAGCTCGTTCTTACCCCCATTAGAGATAGCAAAATCATTGACCCGGTCATTACTAACATGAGCAACCGCTGCTCTACAGCAACAGTCAACTCCTCCCTGGTTAGACACGACCACAAACGAATCATCCTGGAAATCGACATCCCTCCCACCCCACCCCCGCAAAGATAACCACCACGAAAAACTTCACGGCACCCATGCAAATGGAGAATAGTTGCATAACCGTTGAATCATACACCAATGCACTGTACGAACACAATACACAAACGCATGGATCTCACCATACCCAACAGAACCAAGATGCTATTCTCCAAAAAAGGAAGCCAATCCGGTGGCCCCCTGCCATAAACAAACTCCACAACAGGAGGAGGAAGCTGATGCTGAATAAGGTGATGTCCCAAGACTGGAAAAAACTCCCTTATCAGCCTCAACAAAAAGTTGAGATCCTTATCAGCTTCAACAAAAAGTTGAGATCCCGCATCAAATCCTCAAAAGCTTCGTATGAAAACATAATTGCAGCAGATAGTAAAGACAACCTCAAGGCCTTCGATAGTTATGTAAAGAATCTCCACTGCAATACCCAGATTTGCTGTGAGGTACTACACAATGGTACCTCCTACACCAAACCAACAGATATTGCCAATATACTGGACGACACACATTCAGTGCCAACTTTACCGCTCTCACACACACCAAAGTACAAACCACAATACCAGTAGATTGCCAGACACCCAGTATTACTACTGCACAGGTTAAAACAGCACTGTCCAAGGCCAAGAAATACAGATTCTATGGGACCTGACAATATCCCTGGCTGTGTTCTACATGAACTACGGAGTGAACTGGCACCTCATAAGTGTACCCTGTTCAATCAGCCTCACCTCAGGCTTTGTCCCTACGAAATGGCGCACTGCTACAGTCATCCCTCTCCACAAAGGAGGAGCAACTACAGACCTTGGGAACTATCGCCCCATTAGCCTGATGAGTCTGATATGCAAAGCTATGGAATGCATTACCACGGACCTAATAAACAAGGATATAGGGAATCTTCAAACTCTGGATCCCACACAGTTTGGTTCTGTCAAGGGTAGATCATGACTGCTCAACCTGGTCGACTTAAGTCAGTCACCAGATCTATGGATGAAGGTAAGGTGGTTCCATACAGCCTACCTTCATCTGGCAAAGACCTCTGATACCATTCCTCACTCGGGAATCCTAGAAAAACTCACCAAGCTAGGCAACAACCCCTATTATTATCACTAGGTGGGTTGCAAACTGGCTCACAGGTAGAATCCACAGTGCGAAAGTAGCCGACTCCAACTCAGACTGCTGACCTGTCATAAGTGGAGTCCCACAGGGTTCGGCTCTCTCCTGTTTGGTATCTACTTTAAGTCCAGGCCAACATGAAGGGACTCTAGCTGACAAAGCTTGCAGACTATTGCAAGTTGGGAGCTATTAACTCCCCAAGTGATGTTGACATCCTACAGAAGCCTCACTGATACCAACAACTGGTGTCAGAACCATTCCCTTTGGGAAAAACCCATCTCCCACGAATTACTACATAGATGGTAGTCCACTGAACACAGGAGTTACAAGAGATCTGGGAACACAGGGTGACAGCAACCTCTCTTGACCACCACATAGGTTCATAGGTAGGTACTAGGCTATCGGCCCAAGGGCATACGCAAGCCTAGCCAACAAGGTTCCCTGGCTTACGCCACCCAAGAAAGTTATTTTCCTGTGCCACTGTCGAGCAGAGACACAGAAGTGATCCCCGGGGTGTATTTCCTATTTCCCATCCACTCAAGATTTTTCTTGAAGAGTGCTAATGAAGAACTTTACTTGACATAGATGGGTAGGCTGTTCCAGAGTATGGGAAGTCTCTGGGATAGGAATCTATCCCTCCAGCATGTCCTGTTTATTGTGGTGACTAGGTTTAGGTCCCTAGAGCGTATAGCTCGGAGGGATTGGGATTTCTTTAGGTGTAGCATGTCCAACAGCACTGGGTTTGACATAGCTTTATATGTTAGGCAGATATCACCTCTGAGTAAGCGATATGCTACGGAGTAAAGCTGGAGTTTTTTATGGCGGTCAGTGTAGGGCATTTGAGTCCAGTAATCCCCTTTGTGAGGTACTTCTGTGGCCTTTCCAGCTGCTGCAGATGTCTTGCGAGGTATATTCCAAAAGGGGCATTGTACTCTATAGTGGGTCTAATGAGTGTCGAGTAGAGGGGAACGATGACCTCTTTTCCCCCGGATGAGAACCCTTTTATGATGACGTGTGCCACGTAGAAGGACTTCTTGACTACTGTGGCGATGTGACTATCAAAGGAGAGACTACTGTCCACCTGGGTCCCAAGGTCTCATCACACATTCAGTGTTAAGTAGATTGCTGCCTATGTGGTAGTTCATGGGTACAGAGTTTTTACCAAAGGGGATGACACTGCACTTTTTGGCATTGAGCTTGAGGCGATGGCTCTGACACCAGGCATCTGTCTCAGAGAGGCCCTTCTGTAGGATGTTGACATCATTTGGGGACTTTACTATGGCTCCTAGTTTGCAGTCATCTGCGAACTTCATTAGCCAGAGGCCTTCTGTGTTTGGTATCTACTTCTATGAAGTACAGGCCAACAGGAGCGGTCCCAGGAGGGAACCCTGTGGTACTCCACTTGTCACTGGTTTGAGGTCAGGACTTGGAGTCTGCAACTTTTACAGTGTGGGTTCTGTCAGTGAGCCAGTTGGCAACCCATCTTGTGACGTAGGGATTTATGCCTAGTTTGAGTTTAGCTACAATTCCAGAATGGGGGGAAGGTGTTGAAAGCCTTGGCGAGGTCAAGGTAGGCTGTGTGAACCACCTTACCCTTATCTATGGTTTTGGTGACTGCCTCAAAGAAGTCAATCAGGTTCAGGAGGCATGATCTGCCTTTCACAAACCCGAACTGGGTGGGATCCAGAGTTTGGAGGTTACCAATGACTTTGTTTAGGAGTTCCATGATATATTCCATGGCTTTGCAGAGCAGGCTCGTCAGGCTAATAGGTCTATAGTTCCCGGGATCAGTTTTGGCTCCCACTTTGTGGAGTGGGATAACTGTTGCTGTGCGCCATTCAGTGGGCACAAAGCCTGATGCAAGGCTATTATTGAACATGGCCACTCTTGACCACCACATTGCCACGAAAGTCCTACGTAGCACATCTCATTAGTAAGGGTTTTGCATCCAGGAAGAGGTCAGTGTCTCCTCCCTCTACTCTTCCCTCATTAGACCAATGGTACAATGCCCCATTTGGCATGTACCTCAGACACCTGCAACAACTGGAGAGGCTGCAAAAAGTACCGCACAAAGAGGATTCTAGGCCTTAAACACTTATCCTATATGGATAGACTCAAAAAACTCCTACTGTCTGTCTCATCTCGCCTTAGAGGCAATCTCTGCTTGACTTGGTCTGACTCGGGTCCGTTACAAATGCTACAGAAATGCTACATCAAGAAATCCCAATCCCCCCACACCACATGCTCCAGAGACCGCAACTTCATTACCACAACCAACAGAACAAGCTGGAGGAAAAGGTTCATAACCCAGAGACTGCCCATGCTATGGAATAGACTTCCCATAAATGTCAAACAGAGCATGCCACTGGCCCTCTTCAAGAGAAATCTTTGAGTGGATGGGAAATAGAAAAGTCACCCCAGGGATCACAACAGTGGCTCTACTAGACAGAGGCACTGGGAACTAAGGTCGGGTGGCACGATGCCAGGGTAATCCTATGGGCTAGGCTTGAAAAGGCTCCAGGGCCATTAACCTAGTACACACCTATGAACTACTCCTACAAGAGGACATTTTGTTTCATTGCAGTTTATATATATAAAAAAAAAAAAAAAAAAAACACAGCACTTGTATCATTTTTCCTTCCCCTGTTATACTTGTTTATTCAGCTTGGCATTCTCACGAGGTAGCCTTCAGAACGCTTTGCATTGCTCTAAGGCAGAGTGAATGCCTTGTACACAAAAACAAATCTCCCATCTCCTTGTCACTTCCCTGATAGTCTCACAACAAGCAAAGTGACTGTAAATGTTTACAACCGAGCCTTCCTCTTCATGTTAAGCACCCTTCTCCAACATAAAAGTGAAATTCTCAAGCAATGCCTTCTGCATAAAGCCAGTCCAGCCCCACCTCCAATCTAAAAGCAGTTCACGAAGGCATCAAGTTTAACATTCACCACAGGTTAAACGATTGACAGGATTGTTAAAAACCCCAAACTCCTAGATTGTTACAGAGCACTTACTATCCTTTACCTTCTATGTCCTACCTCAAGCCACTTTCCTCAGCTGACCCATTACCCTTTTCCATTTTCCATAACAGACTTCATGAGACACGGTTCCACATTTCGGACATTTTAAAAGGAGATTTGAACAGATCTGTTGTTGGAAAATCACAAGGTTCTAGTTTGTACCCCCCTCAATGACTACATCAAGGCTGGTACTTTCCAAGCTATGGCAAGCCATCCACTGACATCCTTTGCTGCTGCAATGAAAAAGTGAGTCATCTGGACAACTACTACTATAAACATGTTGACACCAATCAAAAGGGGTTTGTAAAAAATGCTGCCAGAAGTGCAAGGCCAGACATTAAATCCTGTCACTTGAATGATAATTAATTGCAAAAAGTCAATGATGAAACTCACATCTTTAAAGCTCCCCACACACAACCCAGTGGCTGCTTCCCATAACCTCTACATATCAACAATCAAATTCAGTTCTGCTGCTCAGATTCTAGCCGAGATACTTGCCGTAAAATAACCACCACCAGAAAATAATTTCAACTTACATTAACTGAATGAATCCGTGAAGTGTTAACGGCTGTATTTTATCACCACCCATCCTAGGACTCTTAACATGCACACACACAGAAAAAAAAAAAAAAAAACATTCAGGGAATTACAGGCAAAAGCAAATCAGTGCATCCTCCTAACAGCTTAGCCACAAAGCAGTCCTCTGCGACCCACAATAGACAACATACAGCAAAAAAGTGAAGTCACCTGAAAGACAAAATAGGCCAATGGTAATCGGGCTGACCGCCTGCAAAAAATGTCCAGACATTCACCAGACAGCAGAATGAACTCCCATCACTAATGGAGAGGGCACAGACTACAAAATAAACAGGACTTTCTTAAAACAACCATGCTTTCTGTAAAGTTCAAAATACCTTCTACGTACAGCAACATAAGTGGAGAGAAACACCACAGCAGTGCACAGAGCAAAAGGTAATCTGCAACAATGTTAAAAATCCTAAAGTGTGAATGAAACTGCATGAGTGCAGACACTGAAGTCATTTGATGGTCAACCCAAGTAACAAACGGGAGTGCAGAAAATAATTAGCTGTACAATTTGAACTGTCTTACTATTACTGAATTAAGGGCTCTGCCTTTCTGCTGGCAGCAGCCATTACTAAACCATTAATGAACTTGAAAATGAAAACAAAATTATCCAGCATAGACTGTACATGACCAACACAATGCCAACTCTGATCAGAAGGGTATGTTAGAAGTTGTTGGGTTGGGTCTTTCGGCTTTTCCTGGTTAGGGGTCGCCACAGCGGAACTCCGGTCCGCTAATGATTGGCAGTAGATTTTTACGTGCAGAGTTGCCGGCCCTGACGCACAACCTTCAACGAAGATACACCCATTCATGCACATCTCCACACAGAAGACGCTCTTGCAGAGAATCAAACGGGACGTCTTACTGTGAGGTGACAATGCTACAGCAGCACCACCACCGTTAGAAGTAATAAACAAATAAATAAATAAATAAATAAATAAAAAAAAAACCTAAAAAATCAGGTAAAGATGAAGGCAAATGAAAACAATTTAGAATTACAGAGTGTATTCAGCAAAGAAAGGAAGAGACTGAACTGTGTTTTGGGAAACAGCAGTGATAAGCTTTTGCTTTAAAGTTTAAAGCATGCAGATGACAAACTGATAAATCTATGTACAGGTGCAAATCACAGAGGTTCATGATGCCATTTTTGATACTAGAGAGATCCTTAAAGCGATTTTAGCTCCTTAGTGGTTGAAAAAAATTCTCTCTCTAGAGTCAACATTCATATATACCTGCTTATATTCAGTGCAGCGGGGGAACTGGATCCATCATGGCAAATCAACTGGCACGAGGCAAAGAAAGCAGGCTGGAAAGACTACCAATCTGTAACAATATTCACCCCCCCCACAGCAATAAGGAGGACTGCCCATTCACCTACAACATGTTTGCGAGGTAGGAGTAAACCTGAGAACCTAGCTAAAAATCCCCAACAGTGAAGACTTGCAAAGTTAGCACTACTATGCTGTGTGTAATAACATGAACCCAACAAGGAGCGCCAGTGGCATTCAGCAAGTATGCTGAAATATTGTTTTTGAAGTATGGATAAGTGACTTCAGGACACTAATACCAGAATTCCGAATGCAAGTACCAGAATTCCAAATGCAAGACCACACCAACAGTTCAAGTTGTCAAAGGTAAAGCTTACGACCTAAAAAAAAAAAGTTCTCATTCCTGGAAGCAACCCGAGCATACCACTCAACCTCTCAGTGCAAAAAATTTGGACAACGCCAAAAATAATTGGGGGGGGGGGGGTGACAACAAAGGCCCAAAAATAGGGACAGATTTCAAATACTGCTCCTACAAACTTAGAAAATTGCTAGAACAGGTTTGCATTATGTATTTTAGGACGGATACAAAGTTTTGAAACTAGAAGTCTATTACTTAGAGCCTTCAATCCTCAGTAATTTACCAGAAAACCACACATTTTGTAAGGAACAAATCAAAACATTAAGTCAAAATCTGGACAGTTGAGAGAGAACTGTAGTCACATCACCCACAAGCTAAATCTTCTGGGCTAGAAATCTGTGAACCAACTTCTCAAACACATATGTACTCAATGGCATATTGCCAATGGACAATTTTCAGAACCTTAAAACGGACCACTTGGGTAATGCACTCAAGATTTTCAGTAATTCAGAACATCTGATACATATTGCACTGAAAGCTAAAAACTTCAGATTACAATGCGCTGTAGAAATCGATATAGCAAACAAGTTATCCTGTCACTAGACAGTGACAACATGGCTATTTACTTTTCACATGCAATTGAATTATGTAGTTTAAGGTTAAGCAGTTTAGAAAAGATAATTTAAGGGACTAGAATAAAAGCACTACTGTGTATACCTAAGGGATCAGGTATTACATTTTTGCATTTGATTCATGCCATGAAAGGTAAAATACTGCAGAACATTATTCAGTAACAAGGTTTACATAGTACATTCCACATGTTTTGACTGCTCCAGAAAGGCAGTGTTGAGTTGTGTTACATACCTGCAATGCAACATCTAACCAAGGATACACAGAATTCATATACTACAAACTACTTTCTATCTAGTAATTCTGTAAACTCCGGTGCAGATAAGGAAGACTAAACCGGTATTACACCGTTGATGCTATTTGGAAATGACTATAGACAAGCTTCCTAGAATAACCAAGTCCTACCCCTCATTCATAAGTTTACAAATGAGGTTTGATACTTTTGACCAACTTCAACTGAACGGATAAAAAAGCTACATTAGTAGGACATCAACTGTGTGCATTAACTATGCTAAATCAAGGCACTAGGATTGATGCTTAGCTAATCTGCATTTGCAACTTATAGGATCATAGGAGGTTACTAGCTAATAGCCATGAGGCCCTTACAAAGCTAGCAGACAGTTTATCCCAAAAAAAACACACACCTCAGTCAGCACCGGTCACCCCCGTCAATGAAGGACACAGGTGGAACCCCTGGAATAAATCTGTGGTCTCCCATCCACTTCATCAAGGCTGCACTTGAAGAGGGTCAGTGAGGTACTGACATGTATGAGAAGTCTATTCCAGAGACAGGGCAGCCTCTCTGAGACCAACCAGTGTCTCCAGCAGCTTTTGCTAATGCCACATTATATTTAGGCCTTTCAAGAGGGGAATGTGCCAGGAGTTGAGACTTCCGATGTCGAGTATCTCTACTAGGGCAGGGTCTGAGACTGCCCTATAGGCGAGACACAGATCACCTCTGAACAATCTGTATGACACAGAGTAGAGTGACAGTGATTTGAGCCTGTCCGCATAGGACAGGCATTGGATACCATGGATTCTCTTCGTGAGGTATTTGGGGCCTTTCTAGTTGGTGTTGTATTGGAGAGGTACAGGTACCAACCAACGTACGTTGTACTCAATTATTGGCCTAATGAGGGAGGAGTAGAGAGAGGTGGCGGTAAACTTTTTTCTGGATGCAATCCCCTTACTTATGAGATGAACCAAGTAAAAGGCTTTTCAGGACGGTTGAATGCAAGACTGTCGTCAACCTGTGTACCCAGGTCTCCTTACAGGTTGTGTGCCTAGGGGTATTGCCATTGATGTGGTAATCAGTAGGGGCCGTGTTTTTGCCAAGTGGTATAACACTTTTGCATTTAACTTAAGGCCATGACTTTGGCATCAGTCATTTATTGCTGAGACCTCTTGCAGTACGTTATCTGGGGAGTTAAGGACAGCACCCATCTTGCAGTCGTCAGCCACAGGCCTTTTGTCTGGACCTCTGAGAAGTATATGCCAAACAGCAGGGGTCCCAGGACAAATCCCTGAGGAACAACCACTAGTGACAGGTCTGCTTGTGGAGGTGCCTACTTTGACCTTGTGGGCCCTATCGGTGAGCCAGCTGGTCACCCACCTGATGAGACAGGGCTTTACACGCCAAGTTGTTAGCTTTTCGATGATGCCCGAGTGGGTGATTGTGTCAAAGGCTTTGGTTAGCTGTATGTATCAACTTTCCCTCATCTAGGGCCTTGGTGACAGTCTCAAAGATGTCAACCAGGTTCAACAAGCAAGATTTGCCCTGTTTATAAGATCCATAATGCTTTACAGATCAGACTTGTCAAGCTAACAGGACAATAGTTTCCAGGGTCAGTAGTGGCATCACCTTAGTGCAAGGGGATGACAACAGCAGTTCTCCACTCTTCTGGAATGAAGCCTGTACTTAGGGCAATAGGGAATAGAATAGAGAAACTGTTCTTGCTGGAGATGATGCAGAACACAGCCTGGGATACTATGGGGGTCCCATGGAAGCTGTGTTCTTTGCCTTGGATAGGACCTTTACCACTTGATCTACAGAGATGTGAGGTGCGGGATAAGCATCAGGGATGTCAAATGGACCTGGGGGGGTGGGGGTGCACTAAATCTATCTGCTAGCAGGCTGGCTAAGTCAACAGGATCAGTGTAAGTGGTAGTGTTAAGTACTAAATCAAAACAAACCTGAGCTTTGACATTTCCTCGCGTAATGGAAGGTGGCTTTGTGGTTTCCCTTTGTTTCGGAGGCTAGTTTTGATTCATAATTGGCTTTTGAGATTTTCACTAGGGATCTAATTTGCTTGCTGAGGATGAGGGAGATTTTAAAATTGAGAATTTGTGCCTTTTTACGCGTGGACAACAGTTTTTTTCTTTTGCTGTAAAGCTTGTTGATGAGGTTGCCCACCAGACAGGTTTGCGTTTCCTTCAGGAACAGGTTTTAGTTCTGTTGAGTATGGCTGAGTCCATGCAGTTGTACAGGTGCCTGTATACTACACTGACGTACTGTTCAGCATAGTTGTCTGCATTCTCTGAACAGGGTGGTGGTGTGAAACTACTGACACTACCCCCTTGGGAGGTTGTAGTAAGCTTTTGAGAAGTCTTTTAGCCTGGTTACAGCGGCGGCAGGGGGGGGGGGGGGGTCAGAAACTTTGAATGACTGAATGTGATCTCACAAATGGGGGAGAACTTTCACCTAGTCTATGGTGGCACAGACTTGTCAATACCCTACACTACATAGTAAATTTCATGTGTCAGAAACTACACACACAAATCAGATTTCTAGAACAACTTATAAGAAATGCCACGTCAAGTTTACCAAGGACAATGGCCAACTGCATGGAAGCCATTTCCGCAAAGGGCAAAAACAAAAGGTGCACTGGCAATTCATGGTACACTTATAAAATGGGGTGAAGATAGTGCCACTTGTAAACAGTACATTATGTCCAAAAGCAAAATATTTACACACATGCAAGTGTACTCCCACAATGAAGTTGTTTTTGAAATTACAAGGAACATGACAATGAACAATCAGCAATGAAAATGAGTATAATAAAAACGAACATGACAATGAACAATCAGCAATGAAAATGAGTATAATAAAAACTGACAACACACCTCAACTGATTTACATGCAGGTTATGCCCATTTCTTTACAAAGTTAAATACGTTTCATGACATATCTACTGTTACGCTATCTAGAACCAAAAATGTCTAGCAAGACTGACTCCCTACTATAAAAGCTTTACAAGTGAAAGCTATAATGATAAACAGACTAGCAAGTACATTTTACACTTGATATGTGGGTGAGAACATTTTGACTTTTTTGAAAAGTTGGCAACTGAATTTTGGTCTGTTAAAGAGCAAATTCTATTATAAGAAAGAATTATACTTCTTCATATGATTTATGAGTGCAAAAGCTAAGCCACACAGTTTGTTAAACTAAAAAGACAAACTGTCTTTTTCTTACAAGGATATTTGTACACATTACATGGTGGGATAATTAAGCTTCACATTGTACTTACCCTATTATAGTTTATGCCATTACACACTTGTGTCTTTCGGCTTTTTCCCGATTAGGGGTCGCCATGCCATTACACACTGACTGATATAAATCATAAAAACTCTGGTGCACGATTGTATAAAAAAACAAAAGCATTTTGGTATGAACACGATGCAATATTTCATATTTGTTACTTTGGATTAGAAGAACAGCAATTGATGACAAATATAGACTTTCTTCTAGTATCTTATTCAGTATATGAATAACAAAGACAGGGTTAAATTAGGACTATTATTTACCCAAAGGTTTAATTTTTAACAAAATGACAGACTACAGGGCAAGACTGTAGTAATGCAGTTATAACTTGTTCACTGGTGTTTTAAGACTAACGTGCATTTCATCAGATTCCATTCTTCAGTGCTACATGTTAGAAAACGTTAATTCTGAAACCATCCTTGAATATTTGACTAAATATATTGTACAATGAACACTATCTTGATATACCAAGGACTGCTTCAGGGAACGTGACTGGTATGACATGCATGAAATTCGTTCAGTCCATACCATTCCATCTGACCGGCAACACACAAAAGTACAAGGAAAGAGGTCTGGACATTTCTATACACCCTGAAGTACGTACAGTTGTGTACCTACCATAAATGTAGATGTTAAGAGTGTTATTCACTGTTGCAGTCATTACAACTGGGTTATCCTGCTGGCAGGCTACCCGCAGTCGGCCCGAATTCCAAAGTCCAGGTCCAGTGTCAGCTGCTGTCGCCTCCTCCCCGAAGTCAGTGCACCAGAGGTATAAAAGATGCAGCCATTTTCTTCAGTTTTTCTTGCCCCAGATGTCAGTTGCCCCTAAAATAGTAGGCTCACTAATGCCAAAAAGCATGCATAACCAAAAAACAACTTTTCCTTCATCTACAAGCAAATACACCACATAGGTTGTATAGAATAGAGAAGTCCCAGCAAGGAAAAGGGGGGTGGAGGGAGGGTAACCTGGACTGCAACAGTGAATACACTACCATCTACATTTATGGTAGGTACGCAACTGTACTATGTTCATCGTGTTTCACTGTTGCAGTCATTACAACTGGGTTGAATCCCAAAGCTATGGCTGGGAGGCTGGTGCTAAATAGGATTAGGAGAGGCTATCAGGCGCTGAAGAACTGCAGTGGCAAAGCCTGCCCTGGGCTTAGAATAGAGAGGAAAGTGATGGTGCTTTGTAAAAGTATGCACTGAACTCCAAGTTGCAGCATCTAAGATGTATTTGGTTGGTGGTACTCCCAAGGAAGGCTGCTGAAGTGGCTGCTGCTCTGGTGGAATGTGGCCATGCTGTGAATAGCAGAAACGAATGCAGTGGCCTATCCACTTTGAAATGTTCTGTTTTGAGATAGGCTTTCCTTGTGATCCTGCAGCATATGCTACTAGAAGTTGTTCAGTTTTTCTGAAAGCTTTGGTTCTGTCCAAGTAGAAGCGTAGCTGTCTGCGATATGCCAGAGAATGCAGAAGTCTCTCACACTTATTCTGTGGGTTTGGGTAAAAGGTTGCAAGTGAATTGCTTGGTTAAGGGCCACACTGGTCACCACCTTAGGCATAAATGTAGGGTTTGTCCTCAGAGAAACCCTGTCAGGATGGAAAATGATAAACTGTTCCACAGCCATGAGTGCCTTAACTCAAGACTCTCTAGCGGAGGTTATTGCTAGGAGCAGAGCTGTTTTTTCAGGATAAGAATTTTATATCAGCTGCAGGGGCTGGCTCAAAGGGAGGCAGTGTAAGTTTTTCCAAGACAGGAGTTTAAGTCCCATGTAGGTACTGATGCTCTCCTTGGGGGTCATGTTTTTGGCCCCTCTGAGGTACTGCCTTAGTAATGGATGAGAAAAAATAGGTGGTTCTGTATTGTAATGAGCTGAAATGGCAGAGGCATGAATTTTAATGGATGAAAAGGAAAGGCCTTTATCCAGTATCTCCGTTAAGTATTGCAAAATCTGAGGAATATCTGGAACAATCGTGTCAATACCTTGTGCCTGGTTCCAAGCACAGAATCTCTTCCATTTTTCTGCATAAGATTTTCTGGTGCTAAGCCTCCTGGCCTTAAAAATAACATCATAACTGCTTTAGAAAGAGGTGCGTCTTGAATGGCTACATTATCTGCCATGCTGCCAGGTTTACGGTCCTGAGTTGGCTGCTCAGTATCCGACTGTCTTGTTGAGTCAGTAAGTGAGGAATTTCAGGTAGTGTCCAAGCTGGGCAGTGGGGCAAGCTCTTTAGGATTGGGTACCAGTGCTGGCGGGGCCAGTCTGGGACAATCAGAATCATTTTTGGCTTCTCGTCTGACCTCGAGGAGTACCTTGGGAAGGAGAGGCAGAGGAGGAAAGGCATATTCTGTTAGGTTTTTTCCAGCTGAAAGAGCATCCACTTTCCATGCCCGATTGTGAAAAGTCCTTGTGCAGAATCTTTGAAGTCGGCAATTGTGAGGAGAGACAAATAGGTCTAGGTCTGGGCATCCCCAGTTCCTTGTTATGTTGAAGACTTGGGGATCCAATTTCCACTTGTGGGGATCCATTAGGTTTGTTTATTTCGTCTGCCAGAGTATTTATCCTTCCTGGCAGGAATTGTGCTTGCAGATGTACTTGGTAAGTCAATGCTGTGTCGACACAAGTTCTTGGCTAGTCTGCAGAGGGGGTAGGAATGTGTACCCCCTTGCTTGTTTGTGTACCACATGACTGTATTATTGTCAGTCTTTATCAGTAGTTGTCCTGGATGAAGTAGATCCTTGAAGGCGGTCAGGGCATTTTGAACTGCTAGCATCTCTTTTTGATTGATATGTAGATGCATTTGACTTGCGGACCATGTGCCCTGAATACATCTTCCCGACATATGGGCCCCCCCAGGCATAATCTGATGCATCTCTTGTCAATGTCTGCCTGGCTGTGGGTAAGGTGAATGGCTGTCCCGTGTTGTGGTGACAGGCTTTTGCCCACCATCGAAACTCTTGTTGCAGGCAGGGAATTGAGGGTAATTATTGTTTCCAGGCTGTGGCAATGTGGAGTCCAAACACTTTTTAGATACCATTGAAGTTTCCTCATATGCAGTCCTGCATATGGAATTAGCAGAATGCAGGAGGTCATGAAGCCCAAAGCCTGCAGAATTTTTTTTGCAGATAACTGGGTCTTTGTTGCCAACATTTTGAAATAAGTAGTCAGTTGTCTGTGTTTGTCTGGCGTGAGATAAGCCATCTGGGCAGTTGTATTTAAGCTTGCACCCAGGAATATTATCGAGAGGGTACGAGTTTTGATTTTTTGTTTACTGTGTACCCTAGGCCTACTAGTAATGTTTTTACAAACGCCAGATGCTGTAGTAGAATGTCCTTGTTCTCTGCTTGAATAAGGCAGTCGTCCAAGTAAGGATATATTTGAATTCCTCTGTCTGCAAAAAGCAATTACTGGTGCCAGGCACTTTGTGAAGACCCTGGGCGCAGTAGATAAGCCAAAGGGCACTACAGAGAATTGGTAATGCATTGAGCCAGCTATAAATCTGTGGTATCTTCTGCATGCTTGATTGGGACATGCAGGTATGCCTCTTTTAGGTCTAAAGTCACACGCCAAGCCTTCTTGCCCAGCATGGGCAGAATCTGCTGCAGAGTTAACATTTTGAATTTTGGAATGTCCAGGAATGTGTTCAGGATAGACAGGTCCAGTATTGGTCTCCAGGTTTTGTTCTTTCTGGGCACCAAGAATAGCATGGAGGAGTAAAATCCTTGTCCCTGCTTGAGGCGGTACTTGCTGAATGGCCCTCATGTCCATGAGGGATGAAACTTTTTTGTTCCTCTGCCCATTGATTGCATGGCAGATCTGGCATAGCGTTTGGCCTTGGCAGGGTGTGAAAATGGAACCTGTAGCCCTGGGATACGATATTTAAGACCCATTTATCCCGAGTTGATCATATGCCAATTTTGAGCAAAAAGTGCTAGTTTTCCCCCTAAAGGAGCTGCCAGAAGATAAGTGCTTGGTGCTGGCAGGGTAAAGTCATTGAGACTTGTTTCCTGAATGGCTGCGATTTTTCTTCTCCGCTTCTGGAGGTTGAAGCACCCCATTGTTTAGGCCTGAATGAGCCTTGGGGCTATGATCTGCCTCTGGGGCGTCTGTATCTACCTCTGTGACCTGACACTGGAAAGGACCAATTCTTTGCAGGCCAGTTCCTGCTAAATCTGGGTGGCTGTACCTGTAAGAAATCCTTGACTGTTTGCATAGATTTAGCTTTGTCCTCCATTTTCTTCAAAACCTCTTCTGCTTTAACACCAAACAAGGTATCATGTTATAATGAAGCATCTAATAGTTTTGCTTTAACATGATCAGGCAGATTCTGTTCTTTTAACCAAAGCATGTCCCCTAATGACAGAACCTGTAACTGCGGCCCTGCAATAGGCCTCTAGAGAATCAAAACCACATTGCAAAGTATGCTTTCCTACTTGTTCAGCTGCATGCAATAAATCCTGCACTTCTGTTTTCTGCACATTCTGAATTTGTCAACATTTTTTGTTTAAGCAGTGACATTAGATATTGCTGATATTTAAGCATATGAAATTGACAATTTAAAGCTCTTACAGCCAAGGTAGCAGAAGTATAAATCTTTTTCCCCCATCTGTCCAGGGCCCTTGAATCCCTATCGGAGGGTATAGGGTTTTTTTTTGCAGTGGACACCTTGACCCCTTTGGGAACCTGAGAAATTGTTTCTGGGTCTGCAGCAGCGTTTTTATAAAGAAATTTATATGAATCAGGAACCCTGTAGTATCTGTCTGGCTTAACAGGAGCTGGTGGCAGAGAGTCAGGAGATAGTCTGGACTCTGAAAATACATCTACAATGTCTAAAACAGGAGGAAAAGCAAGGGGCCTGTACTGAGGTAATAGAAGGAGGTCTCGGAGCCTTTTCTTGGATTCTGAGTAATCTTGGCTCTCCCAGTGGAAATGCTCCCTCATAGTATGCAGGGTTTCCCCAAAAGAATAATCCTCAGGAGGAGAGGCTGAAAGAAGAGATTTTTCAGCATCAGAATCCTCATAGGGAGGAAGAGAATTACTCCTGGTCAGAAGAGGAATCAGAGGAAATGGAAACCCGATCTGAAAATGCATATTCTATCTCTTGCCTAGGCCTCTTATCAGGAGGGGGATGGGAACCCCTGATCAAAGTAATTAGGTCTTCGGCCATTTTAAGCATCTGTTTTTTAGGCATGGAGGCCTGTCCAGGAGAATGCTGTACTTTTTGTCTTTAGAGCTGCTTTAGTCTTTGCCTTTGAAGCTGAAGATGGCTTTACATATAATTGTGTAGGCCTAAAAACACCCTCAGAAGCAGATGCCTGCTCAGCGACTCCGGACCCATCTGGAAAGCGCCTCACTGAGAACCGACAGGCCAAGCAGAAGCCTCGTCGTCTGTTTTGGACCTCGGGTGTCTGTCCTTTTCTTTGTGCTTTTTATAAACTCCGGTAGTCAGTTGCTCTGACGGCATTATATAGTTAAATCTTCTGCCAAAATAATGAAATGCAAAATCGTACCGACGCTTAAGTGCATTGGTTAAATCTAGCACAAAACCGACAACTAGAAACGTCTTGGTCAGGGCCCAGGCAAGGAATACAGTAAGAATGAAAATCCTTATGAGGTATTTGCTTCCCACAAGAAATACAATTATTAACTTTTCCTCGGTCTGGAGCAAGAAAAAAAAAAAAGTTTACCCAATGGGGTACTTAACTTTAATGAAGACTTCGGATCTGAAATTCGAATTTGAAAATCTCAGGAGTCGGCCGACCGGCACTTGCGAACTGCTTTTGCTTCGGGCAAAGAAAGACTGAAAAAAATGGCGTCGGCTGCATCTTTTATACCCCTGGCGCAATGACGTCAGGGAGGAAGCGACAGCAGCAGACGCCGGACCTGGACTTAGGTAGCCTGCCAGCAGGATAACTCCACTGTAATGACTGCAACAGTGTAACACAATGAACATCAAGTGTCTGCAGGGCGGCCAAAAATCAAGAGACAAATACAGAAAAAAAATCCAAATAAAATACACTAGATGCACAGTAAGCAATGTGTACATCAAACCAAGCCATACCAACATTACCCTTTTTATGCAAGACCAATGCCCCCCGCCGCCCCAAAATACAAGTCCAACACATATTAAACTACTAAAGGTCACTAACAATATGGCACAGAGTCAGTATGTAATTTCACAATGAGTTTACAGTACTTTCACCCAAGCACTCGAGGCTTGTGGGGACAGGGTAGAATGCTTCCAAATACAACGGATTCAAAAAACATATTCCAAACCAGTCAAATTTCAACATGAAGGAACAAAGAAAATAACTAACACAAACCCATCTTCCAATAACATTTCCTTTCCAGAGATATAATTATATACTTGTTAGACCTTTCAGAGCTCATCAATATTAGTGAGAGCAAGGCTACTAGTTTTAAAAATAGTACAACTAAATGAACCACAAGAACTGAAACATTATCAATAAAAAAGTAAAAGGACAAAGCCCTTATGTGAGACAGTCTAAAAAAAGCACCTGGGAAGCAGCTTGCTTCTCAGCTAACAAATAGCCTTATTACATGCAAGACCAATAATATAAAACTAAATTTGGAACACAAGAGGAACCCCCTTTCTCTCCAACACTATGTGGCAAGCCAGGGCTAGAATATGTAAATTTGTGCAGTGATGGTGGTAGAACACAACTACATTTCAAGTTTCAGATTTCCAAAACAATTGAAAACGTCTACTCTTCTGATTTTATACCGTTACATGTTTCTGATTCCCCACATTCCAAAGACGTGCAAGACTGGGCAGGGATGGGGTTGGAGAAATGTCACAAAGGTTAACCCATTCCACAGCAAGTACAGCATTTGATACAGAGGTACACAAAAGAGCTTACCCTGGGCATAGAGAGAGTCTTTGCCCTTTTTGTACTGAGTCACTTTGTGGGGCTGGTGCTTCCGGCACTTCTTGCAGTATGTCCTGCGGGTTTTCGGAACGTTTACCTGAAAGATGAAAAATGCATACAATTTCAAAAAGTGGAAGCAAAACTTGAATCCCTAGTGTGTGTGTGTGTATATAAAATTTAACATATAATTTACATACTCCCTTCCACAAATCATATGGGGGAGGGGGGGGGTTCATGTTACTTTTCTAACAAGGTCTACTTTTCCAGAATGATCACTGTGTTTCAACAGCTATAAAGCACATTAAGTAACTCAAATCCTGTATAAAGCATATAGACCATGGATAAACACCACATAACTGTATAGGGATACAAATTACTTTATGACAGCCAATAACAATCAGAGAAACTCTGCAGAAAAATTTCCTTACTAATCCTCAAATGTGTCAGTACTGCCACACACCAGATGGCAAAATTACAGAATTCAATGGTTGCCAGAAACTCACGTAAAAAGTCACTACTCGTATTACTAAAAGAGCCGCAGAAAGAATCAGATGATTTATAACTGGAACCACCCAATCCAAGCATGAAGACCTCAGCACTGCACTGTAAAAATGCAATGAACAAATTCACGTCCACTTTATAAATTTAATTTGGGAGGAAGTATTAATACAGTTGTGTAGTTTATCCTTTGTCAGGTTGGACCATAAATCCATCTCTGAAATTAAGCTAAAAATTATGACCCCACCCAAACCTCAAAACATTTAGGAATTATTCCAAGGCTAACCTACTACTGGAGCAATTCCATGGAAAAATTTAATACCCACCAAACTACATGAACTCCACTATGGAAATGTTTACAGAAACCCTATACCCTCATGCAAACAACTGTAGACAGAATGGTATCCATCCAAAATAAGCATAAGACCACCTCACAGAACATGCCACCGTGGTGGAAAACAAAACATCAGCAAGCTCTACAACAAAATAAAGAAAACTATAGCTAAATTCAGAAACGGCAATGACCAACAAGGAAAGAAACCCCAATAAGCAACTCGAAAGTTCTCAAGACGAACAAACCCAAACCAGAGGTGAAAACAGCCTTGCAGGCAAGATAACATTTCCACAGTGGAGTTCATGTAGTTTGGTGGGTAAGAATTTTTTTTCAGCTACATCTGCAACCTCAAAGTTATAGCCAGGTGTGCTGAACTAATAATGAACAGAACTATTTAGACAAACAATACAGCAAATCTACTGGCTCATAACTTCAGCTCCCAACTTCACCCCACTTTCCCTAGTCAATCCCCCCCCCCCAATACACACTGTTGACCATAACACCCTCTACTATCACTAGCAAACAGATCTTCAATGCATTCTCAAAGGCCTAAAATACTGCAGCAATGGGCCATAACATCCTGGGATGCTGCCTAAACAACATGAACCATAACCTATCCTGCCTCCTAGAATCAAGTGTTCAACCTCAGTCTTCAAACTAATTTTGTGCCAGTGAATGAAGAACTGCAAGTCATTCATCTGCACAAGGGCAAAGGACCTACACATCCTAGTAACTACAGACCCATAAGTCTGACTAGTCTCATTTGCAAGACCATGGAAAGAATTACAATGGACAGACACAGGACATCTTCAGACATTTGATCCAACACAGTTTGGATTTGACGAGAGCAGATGGTTTCTGGCTGAAAAGGGTTTTCTGCCAGTCTAGTCATGGTTAAACAAAAAAACAGTGAAATACTGTATTACCAAATAACACAAGTGGCAAACATGGGGACTACTCATAACGATCAAATGTCATGATCCCCTACAGCCAATACCCAGAAGAATGACTGTCAGAGATAGCAATACCTATTTTGTGCTGCCTGCTGCTTAATCTCATCACACTACATATACATGTGTGTGCACGTATATATCTATATTCATGCACACACACATGCATGTATTTTCAGATAATAAATTGACAAGTGTGGTTAAGCAAGTGTCAGAGAGCATGTACTCTGCATCCAGCAAGCTTGGCAAAGCGTTTTTCATCAGTTCTCACAGCCAGCACATCACAACGGCCCATAGTTTATAAGACCATTACATTAGATCACATACCCAGGGCAAGTGTCGGCAACCGCAACACCCATATTCAAATTCCACTTGGAAAATGAAGGGGATGCAATGAAAATATAATTTTCTTCCCTTTTCAACAAAGGGAACCAATTTAATTAACTTCATGTACCTTGTAAGCTGTACAGCACTGCACCAGAAACTACAATCCGTTTACTTCTCTTCATATTACTACTTAAAGGCGATCTCTGCTAGACTTACAAAGCCATGTCTGACCCAGCTCTGTTAGAAATGCTACATCTAAAGAAATCCCAATCCCCCACACCACACGCTCCAGAGACATCAACCTCATTACCACAATCAATCAACAGAATATGCTGGAGGGACAGGTTCATAACCCAGAGACTGCCCATGTTATGGAACAGACTTACCATACATGTCAAGCAGAGCACCTCACTGGCCCTCTTCAAGAAACATCTTGAGTGGATGGAAAAAGAAAATTCACCCGGGGATCACACCAGTGGCTCTACTCGACAGAGGCACTAGGAACCAAGGTCAGATGGCACGATGCCAGGGTAATCCTATGGGCTAGACTTGTAAAGGCTCCAGGGACATTAGCCTAGTACACACCTATGAACCTATTAGTGGTGTTTCTATCATTTTTCATTAGACCACCCTCCCACAAATAGAAGACATGTGGTTCATAGCCGAATACTAGGTAACTGCCTTGTAGAGACATTTTAAGCCTAGCCAATAACCTAAAGCCAGAATCAAATCCCATATCTTGGATTTATGAGTTGAAGACTCAACCATTATGCCCCCCCAATATCAATGTGGTCCGAATATACATTTGTTTCAGTTATGCACCGTCAAAGGAATACTGCTGGGCTACCTTAAACCACCGGCTCTCATGGATACAGCCATCATAACGTGATATCACTTAAGTCACCAGCCCTGCAGGCCATTTGTCTGGAACCCAACTGTACCTGCTTCACAGCATCAGCCATTCTTTGGCATATATATAGAGATATAACAGTATACACAAACCCACTCAGACTGAACAGATAAAAAGTTATGTCTTACCCATAACGTAACAGGACCTCGGTTCCATCATTGGAACCGATACACCCATTTCCAAGCTAGCGCCAGCCAAAAACTCTGCTAAGACCTACCCATAATGCCCCTCTCCTTACTCCAGATAGAGTTTGCCCGCCCCTAGATAATAGATGTAGTAATAGAAAAATAGTAGAAGGCTCTGTCTGAGCAAATACCCTAACCAGGAGTTCCTAAAGTCCACCAGGAGTCCAGGCAGGGGGAAGGAAGGCGGGAAGTAATGAATGAACAAAGATCTACAGCACAGATGGAACGTTATGGTAAGACCACTTCTTCATCTGATGCAAATCTTTGTTCATTAAATTACTAACAGGACCAAGTCCCCAGCTACTCGAGTCCTGGGTGGCCCTAAGGAAGGATATTCCTGAGCACCATAGAACTAAAAAGACGCTAGTTCCCTGGAGGCCAAATCCAGTTTGTAACGAGAGCCCAAGGTATGAGGGTCTTGCACAAGTGGCTGCTGCGCAGATATAGAGGCTCTGGAATGAAATGCTACAGAAGTACCATTGATCTGGTAGAATGAGCCTTTACTCTGGAAGGTAAGGATAGCTTATTCTGTTGGCAGATAAAGGTAATGATGTTTCTAAGCCAGGAGGATAAAGTCACTTTGGAAACAGGTTTACCCAATCTGGGTCTGCAAAGGCCACAAACAACTGATCTGTTTTCCTGAAAGATTTAGTCCTGTCCAAATAAAGCTGCCGATGCACATCAAGGGTGTGCAAGAGATACTTCCCTCTATTAGAATGCTGAGGAAAGAAAACCAGCAGGTCAATAGATTGGTTAATGGAAAAACCAGAAATGACTTTGGGCAAGAAAGAAGGGTCAGTACGAAGGGACACTATCCATGTGGAAGACCAGGTAAGATCTCTTGACACTCAAGGCCTGCAGCTCAGATACTCTTCTCGCTGAGTAAGTGCGACTAGAAGTAAGGTTTTCCATGACAAAAAATTTAAATCACATGAATCAAAGGGGACGAAAGGAGGACCTATGAGAGACTGAAGTACCAAAGTCAAGTCCCAGGATTCTAAGGGAAGGTTGACATGTAATACTCCTTTCAAAAAGGTCTTGCAAAGGCAGTGTGACAATCGAATTAAAGTCCATTATGAAAATAGGCGATAGCTGCTAAATGTACAGTGATAGTGTGCTGATGGAATCTAAAAAAAAAAAAAAAGTCTTTGCATTGAAATTTTAGAAGGCATAAAGAAAAAAGGTCTAAGTTTAGATAAAGAGAAAATAAAAACCTAGAAACTTAGTCCCAAAGAAGAGAAAACCAGAAGATTGTGTGATGAATAAGCCAGAAGAATTTCATGAGGAATGAATGACTCATGCAGCTGGTGCAGGCTGATGCAGTGGAGACCTGGGGGAACTTGAGTTGAATGAGGAAGCTGCAGGAAGCAGTCCCTGAGATGTCCTAACAGGAGGCACTCGAATGGAAGATAACAGGTCTTCCAGAATCAGAATCAGCCATAGAAACAGGAACCAGAGGGAGAAGGGCCACTGGGGGGCAATGAGGGGGGCTGCTTGGGCAACTCTTCTCTCTCTGGAGAAATTCTGGAAATTTCTGGAGAAGGGGGGGGGGAGGAAAGGAAGGGAGGGGAGAAGACAGGGGGACAATCTCTACTCTCAGGATCAGAGGGGAGGGGGCAAAATAGCTGTAGTTTTTGTAGTTTAGGGGGGGAAAACAACAGATTGCAGCAAGGTTTTGCTTGGAAGAAAGATCCCATACCGGGTTACAGGGTTGAGGACCACTCATCGCAGCATCAGGATACTGTTCCTACCAGCTTGTCTGCAATAAGGTTGTTGGAACTCATGTGGAATGCATAAAAAGCAGTTGGGAAGCTATCGCCCCACAGCCAATCCTCATGGGCTTCCCGACAGGGGGTAAGACCTTGCAACGCTAAGAGAACAGCCATCAGTTCCAGGACATTTATTTACAAATTGGCCTCCTTGGGGGACCAGGTGCCTTGGACAGTCTTCCCCTGGAAATGCCCCCCATCCTAACAGGGAAGTGGCCATGGGCTGGGGAAGACAGAACGGTTGACACCAAAGATTCATTTGTAGCTTCATCCACCATAGTATTTCTTCCTTGCAACAGTTTTAAGACGTATCATGTGGCCGAGAGGGTGAGTTAGCAACAACCATTGTGCGGAAAAGAGCCACTGCAGGATTCTCATGTGCAGTCTCGCCAGGGTTACTAATGTAATGGCAGCCACCATGGAGCCCAAGAGTTGCAGTACAAGACGTGCTGGTACATAGGTCTGAGGAAGGTGGCCTTGGATTTGGTGTCTTATTTTCGAAAGCCTGTGAGGGGGGAAGAGAAGCTTGACAGGATGTTGTGTCGAAGACCGCTCCAATAAATTCCAGGAGCAGTGATCCACCTTTATGTGGTAGCACGCATCCTGGAGGTCTATAGAGCACATCCAGTTGTCCCTCCCTAGGAAGGGAAGAATGGACTGTACCGTGACCATCCGGAATTTTTGAGGTTTGATAAATTTGTTCAAAAGGCTGAGATCCAGGATTGGTCTCCAGTCCCCTGTCCTTTTTGGCACTAAAAAGAACTTGGGAGTAAAATCCGGATCCTGTCTGGTCGGATGACTTTTTTTAGCAGCTTTTCTATTTCTAAGGCTGCTAATTCCCTCTGATTGGGTGGTACATCAGAGATTAGTTTAACGGGTCTGGGAGTTAAATTGAATGGTGTTTGGTAGCCTCTGGATATTATTCTCTGCACCCAAACATCGGTAGTAATAAGATGCCAGGCTGGCAGATGCAAAGAAAAACAACCCCCAACTGCTTCCAGAGGAAAGCAATCGGGCAGCTGCTCAGGAGCGCTGGTAGGGTCTGCTGGAGAAAGGATCTCTAGCGCCCTGGTTACGTGGACCCCCTCTGCCCCAAAAAGGGCATTTTCCATACGAGTTGCCCCCTCTGCCTCGAGGAGATTGTTCAAGAGTGTCACGAAAAGATTCTTGGGATTACTTGAACCACATTTTTTCCTCTCTTCTGGTTCCTGGAATAAGACCTCTGGGGATTGGAAAAGCGTATGCCCAAAGCAGACAAGGTCTTTCCGTCTTTCTCACTATGCGCAAGTGTCTCTCGTACTCTGGGTCCAAAAAGTGCAGATCTGTCGACAGGTGCATTGACAAAGGAAGATTTAAAGGGGTCTGTGAAGTCACACAACCGAATCCAGGTCTCATGAAGATGCCTGATGCGGCAGCTCAAGCTGCCCCCTCGGTGGTGTGAGATATCAGACGCATCAGGGGTTAAAGATAGATTCAAGGGTAGCTAGCTGCGAGGTGACAGTATCACACACCTCATCAGGCAGTAGCCCCACCAAAGAGGAAGACATTTTGGAAATTAGGTCTCTGGAGGCGAATAAAGTGTGCCAGATAGTTCAGCGACCGAATGGCAAAGGTCGTTGAAGCATAGGTCCGCTTCCCTAGTCTGTCCATGGTCCGGACTCCCTGTTTGGAGGATGGACAGTGGAACTATCTTCTGCCAGGTCACTCTTGGTGGCTGCCGCCACGAACATAGAATCAACTGATTGGACAAGTGGGGCTGGTCTTCAGGTGTAGATAAAATTTTGTCTGGCCTGTGGGGGACAGATTCTACATCGCCAAGGACCTTCGAGGCACGGTGCACAATGAGTTTAACAATGTCATCTGCCGGTGGGGTCACACAGGAAGTAGATGGTTGGGCACGGAAGGTCTGCAAGAACACAGATACCTCAGAAAAAGGGTTAGAGGACTTAAGTCTCCACGCTGCATGATGATTTTGAGAAAGTCTCCGAATCCTCCGGTAAATCAAGGAGCTTCCTCTTGCACCGTTTCTTCCGCGGTGGCTCAACAGTGGGATCTTCTGAGGACGACTCCAGAGAAGGGGTTCCATTCAAAAGGGGGCTCTTGTGACTCCCGTGCCCAGGCTCCCAAAATAGAGGGTTGGAGAGGTGCATGCTGGGGGCGCTCTGATACTGATGTCATTGGTGCTGACTGCGAACCTTCCGAGTGCAGGACCCTCTCCATCACCTGGACAGCAGGCCCACCCAAGGAGGGATGGGAGCCCTGAACCGGGAGGGACAACCTCAGAACCGGGGCCACACCCCACCCCGAGGAGCCCACCTCCAGGTGAGGAGCTCTGAGAGAACTGGAAGCTGGAGTAGCCACGGACAGATGGCGCCAGTGAGAAAACAGGCACCAGGCTAGGTACAAAGGTGCGGACAGTCCAAGCACTGCTCCGAGAGAGTCAGCTCCACCGGAGCAGATGCAGCAAGTGTGCTTGGTGCCGACAGGAAAAACACTGTCGGAGCTGAGACAGTATGCACCGGAGTAGACATCTGTACCGGGATCTGGACAGAGGCTGGAGGATAAACAAGGGAAGATGTAGTAAACGATTCCAAGCCAAGAGGGTCGAAGGTCTAGCTGGAATGGGCAATCCCCTAGCTGCCAGAAGCTGGTCCACAACCCGCACTAGATCCAGTTCAAAAAAACTCCTAGTGGATCTAAAGGAGGCTGTTGAAGAAGAATCAGGTCTTTCTAGAAAAGGGCTAGACCTCTGCCCCAAAAAAGGGTCATAAGTTGGAGAGTATCTTGCCCTTGGCAGGTATGTGAATTTTGGAGCCGATGAAATTGTCGGCACCGTGGCCGGGGAATGGTGCCGAAGCAGGTACAGTCATTGGAGCAAATGTCGGATCCAAGGACGGCACCGGTCAGTGGTGAATATCATGGACGGCACAGAGGGAGAGGACACAGAGTCTGGTGCCGAAGAGGTCTGCGGCGAGGGCGCCGGCAAAGCACAGAGCAGAATCTGTTCCATAACTGGAGATGCAGGAAACGAGTGGCTCGGTTTTTCCTTATTTTTTTGTTCTTTGGAGGGGGTGAGACCTCTGACCCAAATACAGCCTCCGAAAAAGGTGTCTTCAGTAAACCTTTTAAAGTAAGTTTATTTTTATGTTCTGCTAGTGTATGATTACTAAAACTAGCACAGATGCCCAAGTCAGTTTTAATATGATCCACGCCCAAACAGTAGACACAACGAGCATGTGTATCCGATTTAGGCATCTTACGCCCACACTTGTCACACTTTTTAAACTCAAACTTAACTTTGTCTGACATAGTAAGGCAACAAGGCTATCCTATAGAAAAAACAAAATAAGGGAGAGAATACCAATGATGGTATTTAAAAAATACCACAAGTGGTAAGGAAGGGCCTGTCAAAGGCATGAGAGAGGGACAGTATCAATAGTGGTAGAAATTAAATTACCAAGGTAAAGGGTAGGGAATAGGATTAGGTTTGTAGGCGACAGTGAGGAAAAGGCTAACTTGACTAAAAAAATAAACAATTTTGAACAGAAACGGTCTTAAAAATAATTTTTACTTAGCTTTGAGAGATGGCTAGCACATCTGACTAGGAACGCAGCAAACGAGATCTGGAGTATCTAGAAGGTGGGCATTATAGGAAGGTGTTAGCGGAGAGTTTTTGGCTGGCACGAGCTTGGAAACGGCCATATATTTTCCGAGGACAGAACCAAGGTCCTATTAGTAATTAATGAAAAAAGATTTACAACATCAGATCTGATTTTATGTGAATGATTAAAAAAAAAATACAAATCTACTACATTGTGAAATTTACTGCAGCACAAATGTCATAGGTAGGTACTAGGCTATCGGCCCTAGGGCCTATACAAGCCCAGCCAAATGGTACCCTGGCTTTTGCCACCCCAAAAAAATAATTTTCCTGTACCACTGTTGAGCAGAGCCACAGAAGTGATCCCCAGAGTGAATTTCCTATTTCCCATCCAATCAAGATTTTTCTTGAAGAGTGCTAATGAGGAGCTTTGTTTGTTATAGATAGGTAGTTTATTCCAGAGTATGGGTAGTCTCTGGGAAAATAATCTATCCCTCTGGCATGTTCTGTTTATTGTGGTGACAAGGTTTAGGTCCCTAAAGTGTGTAGCTTGGAGGGATTGGGATTTCTTTAAGTGGAGCATGTCCAACAGCTCTGGGTTTGACATAGCTTTGTACGTTAAGCAGAGATCACCTCTGAGTAGGCGATATGCGACAGAGTAAAGCTGGAGTTTTTTGAGACTGTCTGCGTAGAGCATCTGTTTGAGGCCGGTAATCCTCTGAGAGGTATTTCTGCGGCCTTTCCAGTTGTTGTAGAGGTCTTGTGAGGTACATACCAAAAGGGGCATTGTACTCTATAATGGGTCTAATGAGTGATGAGTAGAGGGGAACAATGACCCTCTTTTTTTCTGGATGAGAAACGTTTTGTGATGAAGTGTGCCACGTAGAAGAATTTCACGATTACTGTGGCGATGAGATTATCAAAGGAGAGACTACTGTCCACCTGTGTCCCAAGGTCTCATCACACTTTCAGTGTTAAGTATACTACCGCCTATGTTGTAGTTCATGTGTACAGAGTTTTTACCAAAGGGGATGGCAATGCACTTTGGCTTTGACACCAGGCAGATGTCCACATAGTTAGGAGTTTCGATTACGGCTCCTAATTTGTAGTCATCTGCAAACTTTGCTAGCCAAAGACCTTCTGGGTTAACCTGTATTTCAGAGAAGTAGATACCAAACAGGAGAGGACCCAGGACTGAACCCTGTGGTACTCCACTTGTCACTGGTCTGAATTCAGATTTGGAGTCTACTTTCACACTGTAGGTTTCTGTCAGTGAGCCAGTTGGCGACCCATGTTGTGACATAGGGATTTATACCTAGTTTAGTGAGTTTGTTTATCTATAATTCCAGAGTTAGGGATGGTGTTGAAAGCCTTGGCAAGATCTAGATAGGCTGTGTGAACCACCTTACCCTAGTCTACGGTTTTGGTGACTGCTTCAAAGAAGTCCATCAGGTTTAGGAGACATGATCTGCCTTTTACAAACCCGAACTGGGTGGGGTCCAGAGTTTGAAGATTACCAATGTCTGTTTTATAAGTTCCATGATGATACTTTCAATGGCTTTGCAGACCAGGCTCGTCAGGCTAATGGGGTGGTAGTTCCCAGGATTCGTGGTGCCCCCCCCCCCCTTGTGGAGTGGGATAACCGTTGCTGTGCACCATTCAGCAGGCACAAAGCCAGAGGTGAGGCTATGATTGAACATGGTACTTGGGGAGGGTGCCAGTTCATTCTGTAGTTAGTGCAGAATGCAGCCAGGGAAGTCTGGTCCCATGGATGCTGTGTTCTTGGCTTTGGAGAGTGTGGTTTTTACCCGTGTAGCCGTGATTACAGAAACTTTGCATTCTTCTGGCATAGAGATAGGCCCTTTAGGGGGTGAGAGGGGGCAAAAGTTAGCACTGAACCCATCTACCAGGATGTTGGCAATATCAGTTGGGTCTATATATTTAGTGCCATTGTGCTGTAACTCAGAGCAGATCTGAATGCTGCCATTGAGATTCTTGATATAGCTATAGAATGCTTTGTGGTTGTCTTTAGAATCAGTGGCAATTTTGTTTTCGTAACTAGCTTTGGAGGAGTTTATCAGGGATCACAGCTTCTTACTGAGGATGAACAGTTTCTTCATTCTGTTGCATAATTTGTTTATGGCAGGGGACCACCAGATTGGCTTCCTTTTTTTGGAGGATAGCATCTTGGTTCTGTTTGGGATAGCACAATCCATACACCCGTGTAAGTGCTTATAAAGTGCAATTGTGTAAGATTCAGTAGTCGTAACTGTATTATCCATCTGCATGGGTGTCATGAAGTTCGCCACTTCTATCTTAAGAAGCATGAAGTCGGCTTTGGAGAATTTTTTTTACCATGGTTTCCTTAATGGGGGGTGGGGGCAGGATGTGGATATCTAGAGTGATTAGCTTGTGGTCAGATCGGACCAATGAGGCCAAGACTTCAGGGGTAGAACATCACTCACTCATGTTGGTAATGACTAGATCTGGATATTGTCGCCCCTGGTGGAGGTGTGAATAAGTTGACCCAAGGCATTGGAGTTTATGAATTCCAGAAAGCGTTGAGCGAAGGAGTTGGTACATGAGTAGTTTTCCCAGTTAATGGTGGGGTAGTTGAAATCTCCCAATATTAGGGTGTTTGGTTGAAGCCTAATATTTTCCAGTACATCAAGAAAAGAGGAGTGGGAATCCTGGGGCATGGTGCGGGATCTGTAGCAAGCTACAATTTAGATTGCAGTTTTGCCCAGAGTTAGTTGCACTTGATAACCTCGGAAGCATTATGCTGAGCAACTAGCCTGGAAATGTGGACATCCTTAATGAATATGGACACACTTCCGCCTTTGGTGTTCTGGTCCAGGTTATATGGCCGAAAAGTGCGGTATGAGTTACAGCCTGGTAGTGCAGGGGTGCTCCCTGGAGCCTTGAACCAGGTCTCAGTCACTGCACAGATATTGATGTTCTGCATTTTAAGGAGTGCCTCGAGTGAGTGCATTTTGAGATTTAGACTTCTAGCATGGAGTAGCATCACCTTCAGTTTTTGCTTGCCTGTTCCTGTGGTGAATTTGTCGTTTGAACCTTGCCCAAAAAGGCACTATAGGGGCAGCAAGAACCTTAGCCAGTATCTGGAATCCCAGGGGTGACAGGTGCAGGCCATCTCTGGCAAAGCATTGGGGGTCTGTCGACCATATCATCTCAGGCAGACAGATACTGGATCCCTTTAGAATGACTTCAACAATTGGCTAAGCTTCTGGTGTCAATCATTTTGTCCTTGTACTTTGGTATCATTCTGGGTAATGGCAGAATGCTACTCAGGGCTAGGGTCATACCTGCCTGGGCTACAAGATCAGAGAGCTCTACCATGTCTCTTTACATGTAGTCCAGGGAGGTATGTCTCAGGTCGTTCACACCAACAATGACAGAGTCACATTTGTACTTGTGGAGTGACCCGAGTGCATGGGTTATGCGGCGGATCCTGACACCCAACAGGCAGCTGACAGTAACCTTGTTTAGCCTAGTGAGTGGGACATCAGTGTGCCCGACTATAGAGTCACCTATGACTAGTGTGTTGGGTATGTTGTTTTGCCTTATCGGTTGTGGTTGAGTGGTACACAGTCTGCAGGCTGTGTGTCATTTGGGTTGTGTTGGGGGGTGGAAGTTGCTTGCATTTCTGCTTTGGAGGTCTCTGTTGCTTGAGCAGATTATTACTGAGAGCCTCCGCGAATGTTTTTGTGTTTCCATGTGTGGATTTTGGTGGTGTAGATTTAGTGAGACTATGTGATGAGTGTGGTGCAAGTGTTTACCTTCTCCTCTTGACTGTCAAGTTCAGTCTTGGTTGGAGGCTAGATAAGTGCATCTCTCACAGGTTGTAGTTTTGGTGGTAGGAGGAGAGGGTTGTCTGTGTACATGAGGCAATTTCTACATTGCCCCAAGACGCCCACATTCATCAGACAGGAGAGAACACTGGGAGCTGACCCTTGAACACACCTGAATAAAAAACTATTTTCCTCTAGATAAGTGAGGAAAGTGAGTACAAGAACCATTTTTCTCTAAGCAAGTAAGGAAATTAAGTACCAAAACTATTTGAGTGCTGTAGTAATTAGTAGCTTATTTTGTGCTTAGTTCTGAACAAGTGCTGATCACAAATAAGCAAATTCAAGTGCTAAAACTAAATCTGTACCTGGACTAAACTAGTTACAGGAAAGGAAAGTGCACATGCAAGCTTTTAAATTAGAAAGTTGAGAGAGGAAAAAACTACAGAAACAGCCAGAACCACTCCTTATGGGTTACCTAGTGCTTACCACTCCCACTGATAAGCTAGGCAGCTTCCCTCCAAACACAGAAAGCTTGGGGGGCTCAGAAGCTTACATACAGTCCTGGATACAGCAAATCTGAACTATACTAGTTACAAGAAAGGTAGAAAACAGGCTTATATTTTTTTCTATATACAGAAAAGTAGCTAAAAGACAGTAAAAACAATTCAAATGCAGTGCAAGCTAGCACGCTTGAGTATGTAGCACTGTTAGACCAAAGAGTTTAAAAAATGCTGTATTTTAGTATCCCCAGTACAATTTGCATAACCAAGTGTTCCCACAAAGATACACACTAGTGGACACGCTCAGGTTCAATGACAAACAGACTGACACCACTGCCCAGCTATAATACAACCAGGTACGATGTAACCAACTTGTTGATTAATATCACAGTTTCAAAATACATAAATTACAACTTCAGTACCATGGAGAGATTGATTAGATGCTACAAGCCAAGTACATAACTATATGTTTGGAATCTACCTGAACTCCCACATACTCAAGTAGATGAGACTTCAGTTTAACTTCTCATCCAAAGGACGGCATACTCAAGAGGGGTACAGCACTCCCACAATGCTACACTACAGCGGCAACAATCTAACAACATGGAGTCATGCAGTAGACCTGGCAGCCTTCTAGGCTCAGAGAAGGACTACACTATCTGTACTTGTAGGCTACTTTAACCCAACCAATTTCCCTTAGGTAAGAATCAAACCCTGTACTTCTGCTTGAGGTAAGTGTTCCAACTCCCATACACCAGCACCAAAGGGGGGTGCGCTACCTGCTGCGCCACTGGCAGTGTCTGATAGATTATGTTAATACATCTAAACAGCAGATGACTGCTTACTTTTACAACATTCACTATCTTATAAATAAAAGCAATCCTTGATGCAGCACACGGCAGCCTGCACTCAGTACCATTTCCCCCCTGCCCTGTAAACAGTCTCTATATTTCTGAACTATTTCATTTGAACAGTTTGATGCCTTGAAACACGTAGCCTACCGCTACCAAAAAACATTACTCTGGTAACTTCTGTACTAGCAGGGGTAGAGAGAGATGGCAACCCCCCCATCCCACAAAAATTACAACATCTGCGATTTGAAGATGTTAGACATTTTTCTTTCATAACCTCCACAGTCCTGGAACTTTCAAATTGCCAAAACTTGTGACAGTGTTTCACAGAAGCTACAATGTTGCTGTCTTTCGGGTTATCCCGGTTAGGGGTCGCCTGTGCAGCTTTTTGCTTGCCAAGAAAGAGACTCCTGCCAGTATGAGCTTGCCTGTTCATTAAAGCTAGCAACGCACAGAATTTGCTTCTACGCACCTACAGCTTTTTGCACATCATTCCGCGCCCTCCATATACAACATTCATCTTTCACGTACATATTTTAAGCACGAACGTAGTACTCAAGACAATTAAAATGTAATGCCACCTCAACGGGACTGCTCAGGGACATTTTAATGCTTTGTTTGTTTTGCTCAATCACAATTCAAGGAAAAGCTCATACCCCCCCCCCCAAAAAAAAAAACATGTTTTATTCAAAATCCATCGCTATGCAGTTTTGAACTACAGTGGAGCTCAATAAAGACTACGCGCCAATAAAATCAGAAGGATAATCCCAGAACTGAAGGATTCATGATCAGTTTACTACTTTAGCTCGAGATCTGACCGACTAAATGTTAAGACTGCCTCCAGAATTACAGACAAAGCAAACAATTAAAAATAGAACTAAAATCAAGGAGATATTTAGTTCAATAAGCCAGCACTCACATTTTTACTTACGAAATCAATAAACGCAAATACGATCCGCAATACCAGATCCCCTGTTCTGCACCAAAACAAAAAATTAAAGTTCCTGTCCTGTAAGCCACTAGTTTTATTTATTTTATTTTACACTGACCGGGATTGTCAGACTGGATACATGTCCATTTTCAGCGGAGGCCCGGGGAGAACAGCTCTAACATTAAAACATTAAATGTTCATGCTTAATTTCAGTGTAAAAAGAAACTAGCAATAAGCGCTGTAATGAAATTATGCTGCTCATCTGTAAGTAAGGTTACAAGCTTGCTTTCATATTTACATAAAATTTGTTCCAGAGAAAGACATTATTCTTCACCCTGGATGCGTAGAGAATGCCTATTAACAACCAGCTTCTCAACTCCACAGCAACGTCAATGGAGTTCGAGGCTTCTTTAAACTCTTAAAATAAAAGGCTCAGAAACACCACCTTCTTCTAAAGCGTTATAAAACTCGGGAACTATTCTACAACTTCACTTAAGGCAGGGATTTCTTATGGGCCATTTTGCGGCAATGTCCCCACCAAATACTATACGGATAATTGTTTGCTTTGGTCACATTTCAACGCAGCGAGTTTCAATATAGCCTATATGGGGGAATCTACAGCCTGCACAACTAGTCTTAAACAATGCAAATAATTTACAGCACATAATTTATTGGATGATTGCGGATACTATCAACAACAGTAACTACAAACTCACCATTTTGCCGGATGACCCTTTACGGAAAAGAAAGAGGAGGTCCAGGAAAGACTATGTATATCCGGTTCTGCTGTTATCAGCTTGGTAGTTTGTAAGAGCGCCCCCTTTAGACGCGGAGTATTTAAACCGGACTGTATCTTCTTGACCGTGATTGTTTAGACTATTACTGTTGTACACATTTTTTAAGATGTGTTTTTTTTAACAGGCTTAGATTAGTTCGTGATGAAGTTAGAAAGGCGTACAACTTTATTTTCTATATATGTATCACTAAGCAACATGCATCTCACCTGTCCAGATTTTTGCCTCATATTTTGGTCCGTTCCTCATAAAACCTGAGGTTTTCTGGAAAATCAATGAGGATTAAGTCACTAAATAATGACATAAGCTTGGGTTTCAGACTTCAGACTGTCCAGAAAATGCATGATAATGCAAAAGCTGTTATCTTACCAACTTTCCAAGTTTATAGGAGAAATATTTAAAAATTGTCCCTATTTTTGGTCGTTTGTACAGCTATAAGTTTTGGCTTTGTCGAGCTTTTTTTGCTGTAAGAGGTTGAGAGGTATGCTGAGCAATGACAGGGTTGCCAGACGTCCCTATTTTGGCGGGACTGTCCCGAGATCAGCAGCCTGATCCCGAGTCCCGCACTGCCGGTTTAAATCCCGGGCAGCCTCCGCTTTGGTTTTTTTTTTTTTTTTTTATTGGCCCGTATACCGGCATACGGGCCAATCAGAAATCGCAAAACACAGAGCTTTTTCTGTTCCGCATTAAACAGAAGTAGCACCATGTTTAGCGATTTTTGATTGGCCCGTATACTGGTATACGGGCCAATCAAAAAAATCTCAAAACAGAGCTACTTCTGTTTAATGCGGAACTGCGATGTTTCGCATTAAACAGAAGCAGCTCCGTGTTTATTTATTTTTGAATGGCCCGGGCAAATCAAATAAAAAAGAAACACAGAGCTACTTTTGTTTAATGCGGAACTCTGATGTTTCGCATTAAAGACCCTATCGTGGAAAACCTTTTTTTTTTTTAGTCTTCGCTTACAGGTCACCACAGCGGATCTTCTGTTTCCATTTCTTCCTGTCCTCTGCATCTTGCTCTGTCACACCAACCACCTGCATGTTTTCTCGCACCACATCCATAAACCTTATTTTAGGCCTTCCTCTTTTCCTGTTACCTGGTAGCTTCATGCTTAGCATCTTTTTCCCAATATACTCAGCATCCCTCCTCAGCACATGTCCAAACCAACGTAATCTTGCCTCTCTGGCTTTGTCTCCAAACCTTCCAACCTGGGCTGACCCTCTAATATACTTATTCCTAATCCTGTCCACCCTTGTCAGACCCAGTGCAAATCTTAACATCTTTAACTCTGTCACATCCAGCTCAAACTCCTGCCTTTTTGTCAGTGCCACTGTTTCCAACCCATATAACATAGCTGGTCTCACTACTCTCTTGTAGACCTTCCCTTTCACTCTTACTGGTACTCATCTGTCACAAATCACTCCTGACACTCTTCTCCACCCACTCCATCCTGCCTGTAATCTCTTCACATCTCTTCTACACTCACAGTTACTCTGGACTATTGATCCTAAGTATTTAAACTCATCCACCTTCACCACCTCTCCTCCTTGCATCCTCACCATTCCTCTGTCCTCCCTCTCATTCACACACATATATTCTGTCTTAGTCCTGTGACCTTCATTCCTCTTCTCTCTAGAGCATATCTCCATCTCTCCAGGGTCTCCTACACCTGTTCCCTACTCTCACTACAGATCACAATGTCATCTGCAAACATCATAGTCCATGGGGACTCCTGTCTGATCTCGTCTGTCAACCTGTCCATCACCATTGCAAATAAGAAAGGGCTCAGAGTTGATCCTTGATGTAACCCCACCTCCACCTTAAATGCATCTGTCACTTCCACTGCAGACCTCACCGCTGTCACACTACCATCGTACATATCCTGTACCACTCTTACATAGTTCTCTGACACTCCCGACGTCTTCATACAATACCACAACTCCTCTCTAGGCACCCTGTCATATGCTTTCTCTAAGTCTACAAAAACACAATGCAACTCCTTCTGACCTTCTCTGTACTTCTCCATCAACACTCTCAGAGCAAGCATCGCATCTGTAGTGCTCTTTCCCGACATAAAACCATACTGCTGGTCACTAATCATCACGTCCCTTCTTAACCTAGCTTCCACTACTCTTTCCCATAACTTCATACTGTGACTGATCAATTTAATTCCTCTGTAGTTACTACAGCTCTGCACATCACCCTTATTCATAAAATTCGGTACCAAAACACTTTTTCTCCATTCCTCAGGCATCCTCTCACTTAACAAGATTTCATTAAACAATCTGGTTATAAACTCCACTGCCATTTCACCTAAACACCTCCATGTTTCCACAGGTATGTCATCTGGACCAACAGCCTTTCCATTCTTCATAGCTATCCTTACTTCTTCCTTGCTAATCCATTGTACTTCATGATTCACTATCCCCACACCATCCAACTTTCTCTCCCTCTCATTATCTTCAGTCATCAACCCCTCAAAGTACTCTTTCCATCTCCTCCATGGATCTGCTATATCATATCAGTTCAACCTCTGAAAAACACATTCCCTCAACATCAAATGTATAAATATCCATGTAGCAACAACTTTTCAGCAGTACTGAATGCGAAATGAGTTTCATGCAGAGATACTCAAAACCGTAACTGAAAGAAATGTATCTGTTGGGGTGGGGATCAAGGCCACTTGCAGCATTAATTTTATTATCCTCAATGTGAGGTTGCTGTTCTTCAGACAAAAAGCAGTAATCTTGAAAAATAAAAACATTATTTGTTCCTTCTCTGACTTAGTGATTGTAGAGAACACTGCAACAACAAAAGCAAACATACACATATTAATATAATATCTAATAAAATAATCCACAAATACACGAGGAAGATATGTCCTTCAACATCCAGACTTGAGCAACTACCAAATGAACAACCTACCCCAAGAAACCTGTGTGTGTGTTTGTGTTTCTATGTGTGTGTGTGTGTGTGTGTGTGTGTATATAAAACAAACATTCCTATACATACCCTTACACACATGTATATATGCATACATATTAAGGTTCCAATTGATATTAAACAATTTGAAATTAAATTGCTGGAACTTCATGAAATTAATTTTATATGTGTACGTATACTTACACACACACACACACACACACACACACACACACACACTGTACTGCATATTCATTTATATCTTATACTGTAGTTTTAAATAAATTTAATTTCTTTCATTATTGTATGTATACATGCATACTGCTTATTAGTCCCTTTATTATTCGTTACTCAAAGTATTTATTCTTTTTCATTATTATAAATATTTTCCATATGCGACTGATTTCACTTCTCTTCCTTTTTGAATACTTGGAGCTTTTCTCCCTGAGTCTTCACTATAATGGAACATTTCCCAATTGTAGTATCCCAATGAATGAATCAATCAATCAATCATTTTATATATATATATATATATATATATATATATGTATATATATATATATATATATATATATATATATATATATATATATATATATATGTGTGTGTGTGTGTGTATGTATAATTAGATGGTGGTCAGGGACTATTGTGCTGTAATCTGCTCCACTGCCTATGATTATATTTTAACTTTTATTTTAAAGCATGTTAATATCTGATGTCCAGCAAGAGTGTAGCCTCAAACACCACTGGTACCAAACATGTTATGACATGAATGAAGCACACAAACAAGGTTTGCAAAACATTTCACTAAGTGTAGTATACTACAAGATCATGCAGGAAATATGCACTGCTAACCTAGGTATGGACATATACCATCTACATCAAAGAATAGGCTGCACACTAGACATACCAAGAAGCAGAGTCTTGACTTAGTTTTCCAGACCCTGTTCTCACTACTCTTTCTGGGTTTGAGTGCTTTCCAAGGTATTCTCCATCACTCTGTTTTTTTTCGTGGCTCATGATAGTAATTAGCCACTACCTCAGATTACCAGGTGAAGAACCTTCCAGTTACTGTTCACTCCTGATAATAAACTGAAGAATTATAAACACAAATGATAGTGTACAGTGTAGTCTGACCAATGGAGGTCAATGTCACCAACTTGTCACCAATCAGCAATTAATACCTCATCATTTAATAAATAGAAGACGGTGAATACACTTTTTAAAAAGTAAATAAATAAAAATACTTAGAAATAAATGAGTTAAGCAATACAGGTAACAGTTAGCTACATAAAGAGATATGGAATTGCACACAGAATCAGAAAATATTCATTTTGAACAAGTAGAATACAAGAAAGAAAAATGTCTACAGCTAGTCATTTTATCTAGTTTTTCTTAACTGAGAGAATTATTGAATCATAAACTAAACTGAATTTTCAGAGCTTTTCATATTAAAACAAAACTGGAAATAACTCATAAGTTACAGGCTGCAGAGGAGTTCTCTTCTGTTCTGTTCTCTGTGTGACTTTTGCCTTTTTTTTTCATACAGAAGCCACTGAAACAATTAAGCAGAATTCGCATTTACATACTGAGTCTGTTTGCTTGCTCAAGTTAGCTATTTCCTTAAAGAATCTTATAATTACACGTTAAAGAGTCATTTAGCTTCATGGCTCAGGAGCATCCTCAGGTATTGGTCAGTTACAGTTTCCGTCACATGTGTGTCACACATTTCACATCCTAGATGTAATTGCTCTGTTTTCAAGTAGAAATAAGTCACATCTTCAGTTACAGACTCCATATATTTCTCTAGACATTTTATAGAAAAATCAGAAGTTTACACATCTTTTTATCCAAGAGAAAATACATGTAATGCAAATTAAATTACATATTTTAGTTTACATGTTACAAATTGTATAATCCTAGACTGCAGCTCACATATCTTCTACACTCAGACTTGGAGAGCAGTGTCATATTTATTGTCACATGTCACATCCCCTACAGTCTACACACCATGAGCAAATTTTCTTAAGCACCCTCAAAAAATTATGCTTGAGATGTGAGTGCACCCTTTTGGTGTACACTATCCAACTCCTTATTTTAAATGTCTATTTAGGTGTGTATCCTTAATAATAGTGTTAGTCTCTGCCTAAATTATCTCCAGTTTTGAAGACTTTGACTGAATGTTACCAGCACCCCTCTGTGGCCCAGATAAGACACTTCTGCCATTTGTACTTGACATTTTTTTATCTTAATAGTTAATTCTTCTTTTTTAGTCTGCCTAACATCATCTTAACATGTTGAACATATTCTTGCCAGGCCTAGCTGTAGATTGCAGTATTTTTCTGGTAAGCAACAGCCAAGTCCCAAGCTCCTGTTAGGATCTGATCTACCAACTGCTAGCAGGCTGCTGCAAGATTTGTCATCTCAAAGGGCATATTTCTGAAGTCATACAACCAAAAAAGTGTAATAAAAACTGATTCTTACCTCACTGCTGGTGTCTAGGTGCCTTTCAGGAACCTATGGTCAGGTCAATATTAGCTCTTTAGCCCCACAAGTGCTTTAAGGCTTCATCTGTCTTGGGCATGAGGTAAGTATCCAATCATGTGTGACTATTCAATTTTCTATAGTCTGCACAGAATCTGGTGCTGACATCTCTCTTTGGCACAGATACCACAGACCCAGGGATTTTTGGACTCCTGGATTACCCACAGATCCAACATCTGCAGCAGTTTTCCCAGGGTTTGCTTAGACTGTTCAGGCACTCTGTAAAGGGTCAGTTTGATGGGCTGCTGGGGCCTTGTGTCTACATGATGCTTCACCAAGTAGGTACATCCTGGCTTACCAGAAATCATCTCTTCAAAACTGCTGTAGTACTGCCCAGATCTCCTGATCTTGGGTAGGAGATAGTTGCTATGAAAGGGATACATCATGCCCTGAGGTGTCTGAGTCTCACGAAGGTCTACCACAAGATCATTTTCCATTGTAACCCACTGCAGATACTGAAGACAAGTGACTACCTTTCATGGTATGGCTTCATCATGTTAACATGGTAGAGTCTGTGCTTTTGCCTCGTCTGACAATTCCACCATGTAGTTAACATCACTTACTTTTACTTTTCTCACAGTAGTAAAAGGACCTCTGTACTTCATTGTGTCTGACAGGAAAATGTACCACCACTTTATTCCCAATAGAATACTCCCTTGCACAGTTGTTCTGTTATACCAGACTGTTTGTTGTTGTGGTTGTCCTGGGTGATCCTGTGTCATTCCCATGAGCTTGCTAAGCCTGGTTATGAAGCTTAGGACATATTTCACAACAGATCCCTTGTTGGAATGGCAGACACCTTCCCACTGATTATGAATTTAATCTTGGGACCTTTCACATTGTGACTATACAGCAACTAAAGGGTTGAACATTCTTTAGATTCTGGGGTGCCTCTCTGTATACAAAGAGGAAATGGAGCAGGTGCCTGCCCTACCTTTGATCGAACTGATTAGTGATCACTTTCAATGTAGTCTTTAGTGTAAAGTTTAACCTCTCCACAAAATCACTGGCCTGGGGATAGGAAGTAGCCTTTATATGCTTTGTCACAAACTGCTTCGACAAACAGGCCACAACAGGTCTGATAAGAAATCATCACCTCTCCCTGTCAGTATTTCTCTTGGGAAACCTACCTGGCTGAAAATTTCTAAAAGAACATTTGCGACCTTCTCTGCCTTAGTAGATGACAGAGTTACCACCACAGGGTATCTAGTAACATAGTTCACCACTACCAGAATATATCTCTTACCTGTGGAGCTCAGGGCCAAACAATATCCATAGTTACTCTCTGAAATAGTTCCTCAATAATAGATATAGGCATTAAAGCACTTTTAGATTTATATCCTGCCTTGTCAACCATCTTGCACTGATTAAATGTCTTGATGTACTCCTTCACATCATTTGCAATACCTGGCTGACAGGAATGTTGCATAATACTTTTTTGTATATTGTATACCCATGTGGCCTGAGAAGGTAATTGTGTGCTATGACAAGAAATGATGGTATGTCCTTAGTAGTACCAGTTAACACTTCTCCTTTTAGCACTATTCTCTGAACAACAATGGTTTTGTACCAGTTTGTGACCTCCTCTTCCCCTTGATGATAGCAGCCTCCGGCTACCCCCTTTGAGATCTATAGAATAGACTCTGAGAGGTAAGTTTTTTTATTCTCTTTCTTTCTGACCCTCTCCAGCTCCCATTCCAAACAAAGTCTGATGTCTTCTGACAGCAGTACTTCAAATTCAGGTTTGTTACTACCACAAAACTCTGCCCATTAGGTCCCACCTTCCAAGGGAAGCCCAGTACTTTACAACAGCTGTGGCTCAGTTTCAGGCTCACTGCTACTAGCCCCTCCTGAAATAGCCTCATCACCATCTTCTGTTTGAGGTATGGACACTGGCTAGGTGTCCCCCCTTTTTCCTTGTTCACATGCTTGCCTGCATGGCTGGCTGGATGTAACCCATATGTCCACAAAGTGCTGCATTATCAAAATCATTCCCTATTAAAACATCTGCTGGGATTTAATTAACTAATTAATTTGTTTATTTAAATTTCTTTACTGGGATAGAACAGTAATCAAATAATGACCAATTACAGGCTTAGCCTAGGTTACATCATAATGTAGCAAAAGAATATACTTCTCCTTTCGGCTTTTTCCCATTAGGGGTCACCACAGTGGAACAGTCCTCAGAATGATTGGCAGTGGAGTTTTACAGTGTTGAGTTGCCAGCCCAGTGGCCAACTACCACAGAAGGTGTACACATGCACACACTCATACCTAGGGCAAATTTAGAGTGCCCAATCCATTTGTAGCATGTCTTTGGAATGTGGGAGGAAACTGGAGTACCCAGAGGAAACCTACAAGACCACACTGAGGACATGCAGACTCCACACAGAAGGCACCTCAGCTGAGAATCAAACTGAGAAAACTCTTACAGTGAGGCGGGAATGCTAATCGCTGCACCACTCTGGCCCCCCTAAGCAAAAGAATATACAACAAGTAAATATAAGTAGTCTAAATTTAAAGTAAGCACAGACAGTCTGAGAAGCAATATATTCAGAGAAGATTTAAGAAATCAAATATATTCACAGTTATGCAATTGGAGTAGAAAAGGGAAAAATAAAGTAGGAAAGGTAGAAGTGGAGTAGATATGGGTAGTAATTTCTAGGTTAGGAAAGCTAACAGAGACAAGTAAGATGAAAGAGGAGATTAGATTATGTGTGCAGTGTGTTTAGAGCAATAATGGTGTGGTAAGTTGAATCACAGTTTAGAGTATGTGAGTTAATCAGGTGGATCACATGTATGGGAGGTAAAGGTGCTACCAGCTGGAGATATCAGTTTATGTGACATGTCCTTTAGATGGACAGTTCCATCCAACTGTTTTATTGTTTGAACTGTGATCTGAACTGGGAGTACTTTGTGTGATCAGTTAAAGCAGGAGGAAGTGATCGCCACAGTTTTAGGGCCAGAACAGAGATGCACTGGCTAGCCGAGTGCAGTTTGAGAGAAGGGGTTTGTAGGCAGGGACCAGATCTGGCTTGGTTTATTAGGTTACAGGTTGGAATGGCATTAAAAATTGTGGAAGAGAGAGAAGGGGGTGTCAGTTGTGAACATTTTGAAGTATATGGAACCAAGAAGAAGATTTGACCTGGCCTGTACTGGAAGCCACTTAGCCTTTGAAACAATAAGGCAGTGGTGTTCATTCCATGCTGGGTCAACTAAGGCAGTGGTGTTCATTCCACTGTGAGTGTAGTCAGGCAGTAGTGCTCATTCCACTGTGAGTGTAGTAAGGCAGTGGTGCTCATTCCACTGTGAGTGTAGTAAGGCAGTGGTGCTCATTCCACTGTGAGAGTAGTAAGGCAGTGGTGCTCATTCCACTGTGAGCGTAGTAAGGCAGTGGTGCTCATTCCACTGTGAGTGTAGTAAGGCAGTGGTGCTCATTCCACTGTGAGTGTAGTAAGGCAGTGGTGTTCATTCCAGTGTGAGTTTAGTAAGGCAGTGGTGCTCATTCCAGTGTGAGTGTAGTAAGGCAGTGTGTTCATTCCACTGTGAGTGTAGTAAGGCAGTGGTGCTCATTCCACTGTGAGTGTAGTAAGGCAGTGTGTTCATTCCAGTGTGAGTGTAGTAAGGCAGTGGTGTTCATTCCACTGTGAGTGTAGTAAGGCAGTGGTGCTCATTCCACTGTGAGTGTAGAAAGGCAGTGGTGCTCATTCCAGTGTGAGTGTAGTAAGGCAGTGGTGCTCATTCCACTGTGAGTGTAGTAAGGCAGTGGTGTTCATTCCACTGTGAGTGTAGTAAGGCAGTGGTGCTCATTCCACTGTGAGTGTAGTAAGGCAGTGGTGTTCATTCCACTGTGAGTGTAGTAAGGCAGTGGTGCTCATTCCACTGTGAGTGTATAAGGCAGTGGTGCTCATTCCACTGTGAGTGTATAAGGCAGTGGTGCTCATTCCAGTGTGAGTGTAGTAAGGCAGTGTGTTCACTGAACACTAGAAATCACTCACTGAATGGGATATCACTGAATGCTGTCAACTGCCTCTTCCTTTGCATTTCTTTTCAATCCCAAATAAACTTTGATGAATGGTACTTGAAAATATGTCCCACCCACAGAACTCACTTTAACGAACTTGCCATGCAGGTATTGCTTCTTTGTAACCACATGGCAGGTGTTACAGTGGTTATAGCTGATGCTATATCCCTCTTGGTAACAATCTCTTTCCCATCCACCTGGATAGAGTACAGATCCCTGTAGCAGTTTGGTGCAGGCAATTTACCACCATTGTCATAATATCCTCCTAGCTGCCTCCCATGACTTTTGTACTCCACCTTGCTCAGTGAATATCGGTGCCACATGTGCTCCTTTTTGTTACACTGAAAACATTTGGCCCCAAGACATGGGCATATGTTAGAACTAGTGGACTGCCTCTATCCCTGTGTAACTCACTGTGATGGCTTAGGCTGCACAAAATGGCTTCTGTTATGCCCATTTGTAGTGCTGGATACCCCCTTTTTGTGTGGTTGTGACCTTCCTGCTGGATAAAGGTTCCCTTTCCTCCCCATTTCTTCATCAGTGTTACAATCCCTGTCTGTCAATCAGATTCTTATATCCTCAGACAGAGTACTGTCTACTCCCTCACTAAAATGTCTGCTTGCCTTTCAGATTTAGAGACTTAAAAGCCATTCAAACAGCAATTAAACTAAAGTCCCCGCACACTATCATTTGCCATTTTTCTAGGCACTCTGACTTTCTCACTATACATTTCTGGAGTCAGTTTAAAATATCAAAAAAAACAAGAGCAATATTACTCCAAAGGGAAATGGTCCACTCAGCAGTTCCAAAGTAACAAAAAATGCAAAGAATGAGACCAACCCACACACCAGGTCTAAAATTATATAATAAAATAGAATATAAAAATAATAAACAGTTCCTTCATCAGAACGATTTAATGTTACACTATAGTGAAACATTTAAGTAAGACAGTGTCACCAATCATAGGAGGCATAACAGAGCACTAAAACCAATCATATTACACATTTAGTATCCATTTGATGGCCATTCAAGTTTCACTAGATGTAACAGTTTAAAACATACCTCAGAGCTCATTTCTACCTGTTTCCCAAGCTTACTGTAGCTATAGAATAAAACAACCACTCTGTAGTCCAAATCTATGCATAGTTACCATGTGGCCATAAGGATACATAAAAAAAAAGGCTGTGAACAAATAAATAGGAACAAAAAGAACTTTTGAGAAAACCACTTTATGACACAACGACAAAGCTTTCAGGTAAAAACCCTTCTTCAGTGCATAACATACAACTACAAACCACAATTGGTTTATATACAGGTCAAAATCACATGACCAGCAGTCCAATGGTCATATGACAACAACTTAAAAAAAAAAATATATATATATATATATATATATATATATACATATATACATACATACATATTTTCAAAAAACATTTTTTATATATATACACAATAAAATAAAAAATATATATAAAAAATATAAAACTACAATAAACTATTTAACGCAATTTGGTACGTTGTAACCTAATAAGAACAGGTTTTAATGTAACCACATCATTCAAACCTGGAGGATGGTCTGAAGCCAACCTAAGCATCCATTCATACTCTTTAATTTCAAGTATGTTGTTGATGTCCCCACCTCTAGAAGTCATACGTACAGTGTCAATAACCCTAAACTGAAACCTGTGTTCCATCCCATGTTCAGCTATATGTTTATATAATGCATTTGTGTCAATAGATCTTCTAATTTCTGACTTATGTTCAATAATTCTATTCTTTAATTTTCTAGTTGTTTTCCCTATATAAAACGAGGGACACTTGACACAAGTAACCATATAGACCACAGAGGTTGTAACACAAGCTGCTGATAGATTAAAGCAATATAATTTGTCCGTTAGAGGGTGTTTAAACTGGTGACTACCTACACCAAAAATATCCACACAACAGGTACAATTCATGCACCTATAAGTGCCTGGTTTAACAGCAATAGGGTTTGAAAAAGAATAGAAATCTTTATAACACAGTCTTTGTTTTAATGTTTTCATATTTCTATAAGAGAAATAAGGTCTTTCACTTAAAACATTCTTAACATCCATAGACGCCATCAGAATTGTCCAATTTATTTGTATGATTTGTCTAACTAAATGTGTCTTAACGTTAAAGGAAGTAATATATCTGGTCACTAACTTTTGTTGTACATTATTGCCACTTTCAATATTTCCACCTAAAAAGATTGGTTTTAGTGTAGTGTTTCTATCTACTATTACTTTAGTTTTCAGATCACATAACAACTTTTCATCATATCCACTATGTAAAAATTCATTGAACATTTCATTCAATTGAATACTGAAATAAGTATCATCAGTATTCAACCTACTGACTCTATTGAATTGAGAAGTCACTACACCTTTAAACACATGTGGAGCATGCATACTGGTAGAATGTAAATACCTACCAGAATACACTTCCTTCTTATAAATGCTAGTATGAATGGAACCATCTACAAGTCTTAGTCTAACATCCAAAAATACAATCATGTTATCTGAAACATCCATCTTAAACTTCAAAAATTCAGTTGTTCCATTTAAATATTGTAAAAATTCGTCAAGTTGAGTTAGGGATCCATTCCATATCATAAAGCAGTCATCCACAAAACGCTGATAAAAGTTAACACACCTAATAAAGGGATTCCTATCACTACAAACATATGTTCTCTCCCATTGATGCAAGACCAAGTTAGCATAGGTATTCGCCACTGAAGTACCCATAGCCACACCAGTAAGTTGTAAATACAATTGTTCATCAAACAAAAAAAATATTATTGGTTAGGACCAGGTTCAGAAGGGAGCAAATATTTTCAACTTTATGTGCTATTAGACATGTTTGTGAAGTCAGAAACTCTCTAATGGATAAGGATACACACACACACACACGCACACACACACACACACACACACACACACACACACACACACACACACACACACACACACACACACACTGATCAATATCTTTTGCAGGCCAGCTGAATCCAATTAAAATATTTATACCAAAATAAAGGGCAGAAAGTTGACAGGTGCTATGGCGTTGTGCTGCATTTACTCTTCAGCGTTAGATCTAAACCCTTAATCTAAAATAAATCTTAAATGTGATGGCCACCAGATGTGTGCCCTATCAAGTCACACCAGTGGTACCAAACAGGTCAAGATAATGAACAAGCACACAAACAAAACTCTCTAAACAATTCACTAAGGCAGCTTGGCTACAAAAGCATACAGGAAAGATGCACTGCTGTGCTGGGTATGGGCTTGCACCATCCACACCCAAGAATGGACTTCTCAGTGAATACTCCACTAAGCAGAGTTTTTCCTTAGCTTCCCCGACCCCGTTCTCTCTACTCTCAGTGGATAATAATGTCATCCAGAGCTCAATTGCCACAGTACATATACTTTTAATAAACATACACATTCATATTTACTGGGCAAGGTGCAGCTCTACCTTGTCTTTCTGATAAGACTGACTGCTAGATTTTAATATAGGAAATAGCCAGGAGAGTGTTTTTAGTGTCTGTACTTAAGCTGGCTAACTGATCAAGGCATTTAGAACTGTTTCTGCATTTAAGTTTTTGCTTTGAGTAAATCTGCTTGGCCTGGTGTAGAAGTCATCTTGGATTTAAGGAGTGATTAATCTAAAAGAGATTTAGACTAAGTACTACAAGTCATGGGTAGCATAGAACACTTGGGCTTCAGATTTCATGTGTTTTTCATTGGTTCTTTTTTTCTTGTTTAATATTTATTGAACAGAATGCAGCTCAGCATTGGCTTTCTGATAAGACTGTAGAGGCCTACAACACATGCACCAGCTGTTTGACTAACTACTGCATTTTAAAATGAGAGAAAAAGCCAGAAAATTATTTTTTAGTTTCTGCATTTGTTTCCTAACTGATCCAGCCATTTAAAGGTGGTATTTTCTGCATTTGCTTTTCTACTTTCAGTAAATCTGAATTTTGTTTTGTTCTTTTAGTAAATCTGTATTGCTTGGCATTAAGCAGTGATTTATCTAAATGCGTGTTAGAGTAATTACTACAAGTCTTGGGTAGCTTAGATCACTTATGCTTCAGATTTCACTTGTTTCTCATTGTTTTTTGTTGTTGTTGCTACTGTTTGTTTTCTTGTTTAATACTTTCTGCACAGAGTTGTACTGAGTGTAATGCCACAACAGTTGCATTTACATAGTGGGTAGTACACGTAAGAACATTCTGTTGTCTACTCTTGTACTATTAAAAGGATGCTTTCTTTTATTTCCTGTGAGTGAGATATCCACTTCTACCCTGTTTTAACACCTTTCACTGTGCTGCACAGAGCTGTACTGAGGTGAGCTGACTCAGTTCATATGAGCAGATTTCTGTGATCCATCTCTTAGCTGCATGGTTCTGCATTTTTGAAGTCAAACAGACTTTTATCCTGTGTTAATCTCCCAGTCTCTCTTTTACTCTTCAGCAACCTTCATCACATGCTACCACTGGTCATCATGGAGAGAATGCAGACCAGTCTCCCTTCTATTCCCAGTCTTATAGCACATGGTATCCAAAGGCAGTGTAAAAAATGTCTCATGCTCAATGAAAAACTCCTACTTAACCCAAAGGATGGGTTAGTGGTTAAATGTTAGTGGTGTAAATACACAACTAAAATCAGGGCCGACCTTAGCTGAAACGGCACCCTAGGTGAAGTACTGCTTTGGTGCCCCTTAAGCCCCACCCACACGGTACTTAAGGAACACCCTTATTTGAGCCATGCCCACAGATGGGTCACTCCCACCAAAGGCACTCCAGTTCTTTCAATTTTTAAATGCATGAAAAATCAATCATACTGTAACAGATACCTTGTAGTGTAGTTAAACTGCAAGTGAAGGCTGAATTCATCTGTGTAAGACCATCAAGGTACTATGGAACAGCATGCAGGAGCACCGTGGTTTGTACACCAAAATAAACAGCATTACTTAGTTAGGACCTGCTAGCTTGCTACAAACACATGATAGTTACCATTCTGTTTATAGCTCAGGTTGTGGCTAAAAGAGACAGCTATTTCTCCATGAGCTGCCTTTTTGAGGACTGGATAACTATGAGCAATTCAAAGGTGATAATATTAGTAAAAGACACATTAGGATCCCTTTATATGAAGTGGGCATAGGGGGTTTGCCCTAACAGCAAATTTACTGAAAGTGTTTCTGTGAACTTGCGTTCACTGGTTGGATCTCAGACATGCACTCTTTGCAGCACCAGCTCATTACCAAACAACTGACATCTGGTTAAATAGTGTTACTTATGAACTAGCTCGCTTGTCTGATAATTAACTTAAATTAAATGTCTAACAAGTGATTAGCAGAAGAACAGCTAATTGTAGTGTCATTCAATTGCATATTTTATTTCATTTTGCAGACAATCTTTCATGTTGTGCTAAAACAAAAACATTCTTCCATTCCAATGTGTACTTGCAAAATAAAATAAAATAAGTAAAATGCTAATAGAAGTTAAATCCTGACAATACAGGCATAACACTATCAGCAGAATGAGGTTCATTTCTCATGCTAATAAAGCTTTTCTGGGAGGGTTAGCAATATCTAGCTCATAAATGATAGTAGAAGCAACTCTCGGTACAATGCCTTATTATAAAATATTACAATTAGCAGTATAGCATTAAGTAAAAGTAATTTTTATGCATACTTTCTCCAAATGCCTGCATTATTCTATCTGCTGTTTGAAAATTAGGAATGAATTTGTTTATGCCAGTGAGCATGTTTAAACAGAGAATTTATGTGGATAGCTCTATCTACATACATGATCAGCCTTGAGGGTGCATTTCATCAGCAAAAATCACATCGATTGAATTTTATGTTAGGCTTAAAGAAAGTGAAATAGGGACTATTAAATGCTCACCAGGAGACTAGATGACTCACTAACAAAATCAGTCAGAGTAATGAAAGTGTCTGCTGTTCAAGACAGGCCTGTGGCTACTAGAGGCTGTGTGGTCAGGTTTTTGAGATGTTCTAATATTAAACAGATTGCATTATTTTGCCATAACTTTTCCACGCAGCAGATATAATAAGGTCATCAGAAAATGATCCTGCTAGAATTTCTTTCATCAGCATAATATGTGCAGGTCAAAATGCACAATTTCTTACTAGATAGTTACCCTGCTTTGGATGTACTTTCTCCTTGAAGAAGACCTTTAAAATCTGGAGCTTCATACTTTTGAAATGTGGTAGTACCGAGAAAATAGCAGTAAATTGTAACTGCTATTACAAAAAAAAGTCTAATAATTACTTAAATTATCATAGTTTTCTATTTTTTGCTTTGGTGTTTGTGTCATTGCCTCAGTGAATTCTGTACAACCTTGCATAGGAGATTTTGTTATGTGTAGGAAGCTACAAAACATTTATTTCACTGCCTAGTTTGGGATAACATGGCCTTTTCATGGAAACATCTACTGGATGCAAATGAAGACAAAATAATGATACTAGCAGGTTATAAGATCTTGCCCAAATCCCAATGCAACATATTCTAGTTAGCCAGAAGCCAGTGTGTTAAAACAAGCAGCTCTGACTCATTTTGCAAACTATATTTTACCTGCAGACCCACCCGGTAATGAGATTCTTTTCCACTGACTGCAGACAGTAATACTATTTCGGGTTAACTTCAACCCCAGAGTAAGGGAAACCATGCCAGGTTTATTTACGATGTGCAGGATTATCATTAATGCACCATCAGCACCACAAAGCAAAGCTTTAGCAATTGGCAGGCACACAAGACGTGATCATAAAATGCAGTTGCTGACCACCAGCTAACTGATGCACAACTAAACACTAACCTGTAACCCAGGGCAGGAAAATACAGCAATTTCAGCATATTAATAATTAATTCTTGCATGGCATAACCGCATAAGCATGAAAGCTGCCTGCCTGAATCAGCTTACCTTCAAGCAAAAGAAATAAAGCAGCAAACAAGGGCATGACTGCACAAAAATTATAGTTGGTAGCCTGCATGGTGAAGGGAACCAGGCCGCTGATGATCCATGGGGTCCAGTCCAGAGATCAGATTCAGGAAGTAAATAGCAACATCAGCCAATAGATGCACCCGCCTCTATCTTGTCAATGAAGAAAGGAATGAGAGGCAGGCGTGAGCTGCATTCTATACTGTCGAATGGAGCAGTAGCCAAGGACATTAGTGGTACAAAAGCATCACTGACTGGATGCTTTAAATAGAGCTCAACAACAGCAGCCACTGAGAGACTCATCACAGAGATGCAGGGGGAGGGAATGGAAGAACAATGTAGGGGGCATTCTATGTGCTGTGGTGGAAGAATCATTGTGATTTTAATTACGGAAGTGGGGGAGGGCGCAATGCTACAGTACAAACTGATGCAATGCTGCCTAAATGCTGAAAAGTGGAGAAGTAAAGTTTAACTTTTTAACTCAATTAATTTGCGCCCTTTATGAGGCCATCCTATATGGCTCCCTAGGCAGTTACCTAGTTCACCTATGCCTAAGGCCGGCCCTGACTAAAATGAGGCATCCCTCACTAAACCAGTAGAGTGCAGTGAGCTTAACACTTTTTTATCCCCACCAATGCTTACACAACATCCACATACTGTAAGCACAAAATTATCTCACAACAATGTGCTTAAACATCTGTACCCAAGCTTACTATAACTCCTAAATTCGCCATCATCCTTAACCCTCACATCTACCTCCTGCATGATATTCAGCTCCAACAGGTCTAAACCAACCTGCAGCATGTTCTGACACTACAGCAAACACAGCCACAAAAATGTGTCACACAACCAGCATGCAGAAGCTCTTAAAGCAGCAGGACCAAGCTAGCACATCTGGCAATGTCCTGGTCATAGGTGATTCCATAGTTAATTTACATATATTCTCCACTCACCAGGCTGATCAAAGAAAGAGTGACAGTTACCTTTGAAATGCCAGATGTCAGGATGGGAAATGTCACTAGATCTCTCAAATCCCTTCACCTCGATTACAATGCACCTCGTTGGCTCATATAAAGAGGGAAATGATGGAGTTCCCAGCATGTGCATATGAACTGGATGTGAAACTAGTACTGAACAGTATCCTACCATCACCAAGAATGATGCCTAAATAGAATCAAAAGATAATCGACTTTAATTATTGGCTTCACTAGTGGTATCATTGAAAGGGGATCCAATATATAACAGTCTGGGAGGAGATGATTGACAACCCTGGCTGCTTTGCTAGGGATACTCAGCATTTCTCTATCCTTCTGCATTCTATATATTGACCAAGACTTTATTGCCTCCCCCATTGTACCTTTTTTAAGAAAGGTCAGTCTCTTCAAATTACTTACATAGCCAATCAAAATCAAAACAATATTAAGGTGGCAATGCTCAATGCTAGGAGCCTTAACAAAAACTTGCACTGCATACAGGTATTCTTAACCCTGTAAAATAGAGATGTATGTGTAGCTATTGAAACACTTTTTACTTCAGACACAGCACCGAAATGGGAATTGTAGCTGAAGGAGATGGCGACTTCCACTACCCCTCCATTCATTTGGGAACCTATACCACCACAAGTAAGTGTAAAGTAAGTGTACACATAAGCGTGATCAGTTGTGATAGATTCATATGTATGTGTGTGTGTGTGTTTGTGTATACATATATATATATATATATATATATATATATATATATATATATATATTTATATATATATATATATATATATACACACACACATATATATATATATATACATATATATATATATATATATATATATATATATATATATATATATGTTGTATGTTGTATCTTTCGGCTTTTCCCGGTTAGGGGTTGCCACAGCGGAACTCCGGTCCGCTAATGATTGGCAGTAGATTTTTATGTACCGACTTTCCAGGCCTGATGCACAACCTTCAACGAAGGTACGCCCATTCACGCATGTCTCCACACAGAAGACGCTTTAGCTGAGAATCGAACAGGACAACGTCTTACTATGAGGCGACAACGCTATATGTACATATATATATATATATATATATATATATATATATATAGTCTATGTTAAATAAACAAACGCTTAAAATGTCGAGTACAACATACTCGAACACTTTTAAGCAAAAGTTTATTTAGCCGATCTTTCAGAATATAGAAAAACATAATCCCGAAATGTTTTGTTTGGCCTCCTACTCCTCCCAAGTGCTACAGTACATGAAACCAACTAATACAATGTACATACATATAATAACAAAAAAAAAGGAGAAAACATACTGTAACATTGCAAGCAGGGGTGCAAGCCTCCCTGCACCCCCCACACCCCCTACTTAAATATACCAACTTAGAGACCGCACTTCAATGCAGAAAAGGGAAATTCTCCCATTCTGCACTGTACGGCACCATTGGCACTAGCTTACATGACGTATTATGTCACGTACGTCAGTGCTGGCCAAACAAAATATTTCAGAACTCCGTTTTCCAAAGTTCTGAGCAGTCGATTAAGTAAATGTTCGCTTAAAAGTGTTAGAGTATGCTGCACTCGACATTTTAAGCATTTGTTTATTTAACATAGACCCTATATATATTTATATATATATAAAAACACAGAAAAGGAAAACTAATTATACAGGAATGGTTATTCCTGATACCGGCATATGAATTATTAATACAGACTGGTGCCAAAACTTGTGACAGATTCGTGTGTGTGTGTGTGTGTGTGTGTGTCTATAAAGATATATATATATATATATATATATATATATATATATATATATATATAGGTCCAATACTGCGGTGGTGGTACTGCGGTAGCGTTGTCTCCTTACAGTTAGACGTTGCCCGTTCAATTCTCAGTTAGAGCATCTTTTGTGTGGCGACATGCGTGAATGGGCGTTCCTTCGTTGAAGGTTGTGCGTTAGGCTCGGCAAGCCAGCATGTAAAAATCTACTGCCAATCATTAGCGGACCGGAGTTCCGCTGTGGTGACTCCTAACCGGGAAAAAGCCGAAAGACATAAACAAATATATATATATATATATATGGGTCCCCTTCAAAACATCTAAAATCCATAACATCTAAATTCATAACATCGAAACCAGAACATCTAAAAACTAAAACATCTAAAATATAAACCCATAACATCTAAAATGTGCATCACAACATCGAACACTACAAATCAGATAAAATAACATCCCATCCACATATAACACCAAACTACCAAACACACATTTTACTACGTTTCTGCAGGGCGGCAAGCCCCCCCTGCACCCCCCACCTCCCATAAATTATATATACCAACTCCGAGGTCGCACTACAGTGGGAAAAAGTTAATTTCCTAACCCCACTGTATGATGATCACCATAAAGAATGTACACATAATGTCTATATCACTTACCTGTATGACCAAAAAACACATACAGAATGGCAAAATAAACACTATAGAAAGATGATAAATTCCTACACTATATAAATAATAACTATAGAAATAAAAACTACAACATCTCATAGTGATACCACAAGATTAACAGATTAAACTATAACATTTACATATTTGATGATACACTATTACATAGTATACATTTTAGTTATAAGTTTTAGATGTTATGGATTTTAGATGTTCTGATCTTAGTGTTATGGATTTAGATGTTATGAGTTTTAGATGTTTTGAAGGGAACCTATATATATATATATATATATATATATATATATATATATATATATATATATATGTGTGTGTGTGTGTGTGTGTGTGTATGTGTGTGTGTGGATTAGATCTCCCTAGCATGGATTGAGTTGGGAGGGGTTAGTGAACGGAGTCAAGTGGATTTCAAGCTTAAACTCTATGTGAAATACTGTGATGGGAGAGGGAAGGAGAGTGGAAAGAAAAGTCTCTTGCTAGGGGTAGAGTTATAAATAGGATTTAGGAAATGTGTGTGAGTCTGGGAAGTCTCTGTAAAAGGAGTCAAGAGAGAAAAATGCTTACAGGGCTGGTTGTGAGGCAAGTTAAAAGAATAACCAAGTGTGAAGATGTTTGCATATGGAAATTCTCAGGTTAAAAAAACAAAGGGAAAAGGAAGAGTCAGAGATGTGGACGACATAAGAACAGACTTATGTAAAAAAAAAAAACGTAGTATATAAATATATATAAAATATATACATATACACAGTCACACACTCACACTCGTATATACCTATGCATGCATACATACATCTACATACAAAAAATGGCTACTGTATGGCTACCAAGTAATACATATAGGTAGTTGTGTTGTGTTGTAAATTCATGATTCCCAGCAAAATTATTTTTATTTTATTTATTTTACATTTGTTTACCGGGAATGTTCGACTGGGCCAATGACTCATTTTCAGCGGAGACCCAGGGAGAAAAACTCCATGCAAGTAATTTATACATGAGGATTTTTAACAAGAAAGCATTTTTTCAAAAGGAGGATTATCGCAGAAGGGAGGAAAAAAGTTACATTATCTACCAATGCAAACATATGTAAGATGATTAACTAATACATACTAGAGATAATAAATATATACTTGATACATAAATGGCTTAGAGGAGAAAAAGGAGTAGCAAGGAGCACAATATCTATAACAGATTAACTGATACGTTGAATAATGTGCAACTTGGGAAGAAAAGAAGAGAAAGTTAGTAAAGTGGAGCAGGACCAGAGAAGAACTATCTATAGCACTAAGAGGTAAAGAAGAGGGGTAATTAGGTGAAGTAGGATACAAAAGGAATAGGAGAGAGAGCCGTAGTGTGGAAATATTAGACTTAGTGTTAGATTTAGGATAGAGTTCTCATGATAGATATACACTAGTAAGCATACTAGATGTTATGGGGGGATACTGGAAGTGTTATGACATGTAGCATTTGTACAAAAATAGAAAAAGAAAAGAAAGAGAGGGAGAGCTAGATGAAGAAGGATAAAGTTGAAGAGAGAGGAAAAAAGGAATCAGGGGAAACAAGATGAAGTAGGCTAGAGATAGAGTTGATGAGAGAGAGGCCTAGTGTGGAAGTGTTAAATGTAAGTAGGCACTTTTTCAGCCTGGCTTAGTACAAGTGCAAATCCAGTTGTTGATAAGGTGTTCCTTTAGAAGTAGTTTAAATCTGGAAATGTGTTATTGAGTATTGCTGGGGTATGGAATTCCATACTTAGTTTGAGAACAGGGAATCACCATAGCTATTTTTGGATTTATTTTTAGTAGGATTTTGTTGGAAGATTTGAGGGATCTACAGTTGGAGTAGGGCTAGATGAAGTGTTTTAAAGTAGGGCAGTTGTCGGGGGTGGATGATGATATGACTGAAATTTAGTTGGTTAAAAATAAAAAAAATTGGAAAGTTCAAGCCTTTGTTTTGGTGCAGTGAAAATGCAATGGTGAGGCCTATATGGGAGGTTTGTAGCAAATCTTGCTATTTTGGTATAACAGGATACAAATTTGTTTAGCTCACTTTTTCTGAGGTTAGTGAGTAATGGTGAAGAATATAGCAGGATGGAAATTAGATGCATTCTGGATATAGCAATTCTGGTGGAGTCATTTAGGAAAGGCTTGGCTCTACAGAGTGAGCCAAGCTTGGAGTGTACCTTCTTGATAGTTAGGACTAGGTGCTTGTCAAATCTCAGGTTGCTGTTGATGGTCACCCCAAGGAGTTTGGTGTGTTGAACTGGTTCTTTTATAGTTTTATTGGAAGTATAAATGGTAAAGGGTGGAGGGTGATCATGTGTTCTGCTATTAGTGAGGAGCATGATCTTGGTGTTATTAGGACTGAGAACAAGTTGTGAGTCAGACAGGTAATGTTTGATGTCACCGAAAGCTTTTTGGGTTGTTTGAAGGAGTACTGGTATGGAGGGAGCTGAACAAATAAGGGAGGCGTTGTCTGCGTATTGAACCATGGTTCCGTGTTGAGTGGATGAGGAGAGTCTATTGGTGAAAATAGTGAAAAGCAGTGGGCCGAGTATGGATCTTTGGGGTACACCGACGGAGACAGGTAAAAGGGAAAAGAGTTCATTATGCCGCTTGACTGTCTATTGATGATCGGATATATAGCTAAGAAACCAGGAGAGGGCAGGCTGGGAAAGGTTTAATGAGTGTAGCTCACTGAATAGTTTTTGCTAGAGAACTGTGTCAAAACATTTTGACATGCCAAGAAAGATAAAGGAGACATGAAGGCTGGAATTCCAAAGACTGTTGATTGTATTAGTAAAGCTAACCAGAGCAGTAGTGGTGCTATGCATTGGCCTAAAACCATATTGAGATGCAGATAGGAAGTCGTTGTTTAGTAGATAGTCAAGTATTTGTGTATGGATACATTTTTCAAGAATCTTGGCAATGGGGGGGTGGGCACGGCTTTTGGTCTAGAGTTACTGAATTCAGTGGATGTGTTGCCTTTATGTAGAGGTATTATATGAGATATTTTCCAGAGTTTTGAGATATATTGTTCAGTAATGGACCGGTTGATTAGGATAGAAATAGAGAAAGAAATGGCATCTTATCCTATTTTGAGAAATTCATTGGGAAGCTGGTCTGCAGCAAAGGATGAGGGCTTTAGTTTGGAAAGTACATTCTTTATGGTGCTAGTTTGTATAGGTTTAACTGAGAAGGATTTGAGGTTATCTGTTGTCTATGTAGGTAAGTATAGAGGGCTAGGACTGTTGTTTTTTATAATGGATACAATAGAATTTACAAAGTGAGAGTTAAACTGGGAGGCAATACTATCAGTAGTGTTGGTAGTGTTTTGAGTTGTGGTTGTAGTCTGACTGGGTTTTGCAAACAGTTGATGGCATGCCAGAACTTCTGGGGGTTATTTTGGTGACCAGTCCATTAATAAGATACTTGACCCTGAACCTACTTTCATCTATCATAAAAGGAAAAATATTAGGAGCTGGGTAGGAGGACATGCTTTTCCAACTACATAGTCAAATGGCACCCTTCCCTGTATGCCTCCAGGATACAGATGCTGTGACTTTATGAGTAAGAGAAGCAGCTTTAATCAACCAAACTCAAAAAAGAGATATTACAGCACAATAAGAGATGACTGCAAAAGCAAGTTTGTAGTTTACAGGGCCAGCCGTACAGCATATAGAGCATTCTACATGGGCAAGACTATCAATGCCCTAAAGATAAGGGTTACTAAACATTTATCAGACATCTGACTAAAAGATCTTAATAATCCACTAACCAGACATGCTCTACACTGCAGAAACTTTGAAAAAAATTGTGTTCCATATAGTGGCAAAAGTAACATTTGGCCCACTTGAAGGCAGTACAGAAGCTATACTTGAGGAAAAAGGCAAATTCACATAAAAGCTTACTGACACCCAGCACTGAACACAAAATGTTCCATTAAATCTGTACTTGAACTTGAAAAACTAGACCACAATAGCCTTTGCTAACAGTTAGATACTGTATTTTTTATATTCCTTCATTGAAATTTTAATTAGCATTATATTTATGTAGGTTGGATACTACAGGACCAATAAGGGAAAAAATGAGATAAGTTAATATCATAAAATTGGAAGCACTTTTAGTTTTATATGTAACACTGCTTTCTGAAACAGAGTTCTCTCATTTCAACTGATGGGTTTGAATCTGATCCCTCATATACGACTCAGCCATTGCTAAAGCTTGTGGCAACCAAAAACTCTCGAGCATCTCTCTTACTCACAATGCACTAGCCCCAGTTACCTCAGATCTTGTTTACTGCTATAATATAAAGCAAAAGATGAACATTATTATGGAGAAGCTATCTTCAGAGATACACAAAGTAAGGGCAAAAGTCTCCATGCACACCCAATCTTCCAGAAGCCTTTAGGATGGGAGTTAGTGGGAGGGGAGTTGAAGAAGAATAAAAATGGATAACACAGATGGAACGTTATGATGAGTACATAACTTCTTTATCTGATGATGTCAATTTTCATTCTATTCTCAACTGATGGGACAGAGTCCCCAGCTACCTAACCCCCAGGGCAGACTCAAGGAAGAATATTCCTGAGTACCATAGAATCAAATGATGTCCTTCCTCTGGAGACCATATCTTACTTGTAATGAGTAATAAAGGTATGGGGAGTATCCCAAGTAGCTGCTGCACAAATATCATCCAGGAACATTATCAATTAAAACACTGAGGAAGTTGCCATGGATCTAGTAGAATGAGCACAGATTGTTTTAGTAAGAGTGATGCCCAATTTGTTATATAAAAAGGAAATACAATTTGTTATCCATTTAGATAGTGTAACTTTGGTAACTGGTTTACCAAATGTAGGATCTGTAAATGAAACAAACAGTTGGTCCAATTTCCTTAAGTTCTTTGTGCTATGTAAATAAAAACACAAATGCCCCTGAATATCCAATAAGTGTAATGCACATTCACCTTTGTTAGAAAATTTGGGGAAGAATACAAGCAGATTAATAGACTGACTAATTTTGGATTCTGACACCTTTGGAAGGAATGATGCATTGGTATGTAAGGTCACCCTGTCACTATGAAAAGTCAAGTATGGGGGTTTTGAAGATAATACTTCAATACTGGAAATTGTTCTGGCCAACGTAATGGCTACTAAAAAAATTGTCTTCCATGAAAGAAACTTAAGATCACAGGTAGCTGTGGGCTCAAATGGAGGGTCAGTAAGGTTCTGCAATACTAAATTTAGATCCCAAGGAGATGTAAGATCTTTAAAGGGATTCCTTAAGAGTAGTATGCCTCTTAAAATGCTTTACTTAGCTTATGAGATGCTACTGATGAGCCATTTATCCCCACATGGATATTTGATATTGCTGCTAAGTGTACCCTAAATGTAGAAGAACTAACTCCTTTGTCAAAGAGATCTGATAAAAAATCCAATATGTTATGTATAGGAGCTGTAAATGGTTCAATGTGAGGCCAAAAAACAAATCTTTTCCATTTACTAGAAAGGTTTTTGGGAGGACATCAGGATATGACGGACAGAAGAGAGCATTGGTTGTCTGGCTATCAATGGAATTGGAGAAGCCAGGCAGTCACCCTGAGGTTTGCCAGATATGGGTGTATCATGTCTGTTGGGTGAGACAGAAGTTTGGGAGTTGGATCCAGACACCAAGGTGGTTGAATTAGATAAGGCCAAAGAAAGGGGAAACAAATATGTTCAGCCCAACATGAAGCAAGGAAGATGACTTTGCTCTTCAACCTGAAAGCTTTCTGCAGGAGTTTGGGAATCAAAGGAATGGGGGGCCAGTCATGACGTAGAACACCTCTTTGAGATTGTCCCTTTGGGGGAACAGGACAAAGTAGGTGCTGTACTTGTTGTTCAGGATAGAAGTAAATAGATCACAGCAAGGCTGGCCTGAATGAAGGAACATTTTGTCTGCAATTTTCTTGCCGAGGAACCATTCATGGGGTAGAAGAATGCACCTGCTAAATTTGTCTGCTACCATATTGGAGTTCCAGGAATGTGCATTGCTAAGAGAAAGTGGCTGGAAGAGATCGCCAACTGCCACACCCTTACAGTTTCTCAACATAATGGGTAGGATTTGGTTCCACCTTGTTTGCTGATGTACCAAACCACTGACTTGTTGTTTGTTTGTATTGCAATGGTTCCTAAGTGGAGAGCATCCTGGAATGCTTGCAATGCTAACAGCACTGTTCTCAACTCTAGGACATTTATATGCAATTTGGCATCCTTGGGGAACCAGGTGCCTTGGACTGTCTTCCCCAGATAATGCCCCCCCATCCTAACTGGGAAGTGTCCGTGGCCACTACAGCATTGGGTTGAGGGGGAATGAATGGTCGGCCTAGAAGAACTTGGTCTGAATTAATCTACCATTTCAGGTCTCTCTTGCAAATCTGAGTAATTGTTATCTGGTAGGACACAGACTGATGAAGAACTGGGAAGCTAACATCCATTGAAGAATTCTCATGTAAAATCTGGCTAGCAGTACTAATGTTATTGCTGCCACCATTGATCCTGGGTCTTGAAGGACCAGATGGTACGAAATCATGGCATTGCAGATTATCCTTTTGACTTGTGACCTTATTGTTCGAACTCTTGATAGTGTCAGGGATGCAATGGTAGTTTTCATATTGTGAATTGTTCCTATAAACTCTAAGGTATGGGTAAGTTGTAGATGAGATTTCTCATAGTTTGTGGTTATCCCCAGAAGCGAGCATGACTGGATAACCTGGCCCTTTGCCAATATGAATTGATGCCTGGTCAAAACAGATATGAGCCAGTTGTCTAAGTATGGAAACACTCAGAATCCTTGCAGTCTGAGATGAGCTGCTACCTCTACCATGTATTTGATAAACACCCTGGGCACTGTGGTGAGTCCAAAGGGCAATAGTCTGAATTAGTAATGACTGGCTCCCAGATGGAAGTGTAAGTACCTTCTGGATCATCTGTTCATCATGATAGTATGTGTCATGAAGATCTATTGAGCACATCCAGTCATTCTTGCCCATAAAAGGGAGAATGAACTGAAACATGACCATCTGAAACTTGGTTCTTTGAACTGTCTTTTTTAGTTTGGTGAGATCCAGAATTGGTCTTCAGTCCCATTTTCTTTGGCACTAAAAAGAACCTTGAATAAGTTCTGCATTCTATCTGGTCTGGTGGGACCTCTTGGGTGACTCTTTTTCTAGCAGCTTTTATATTTGAATTGCTGCTTGTTCGCTATGACTGGGTTAATATCAGGGATTTTTCTTAAGATTGGAGGTGGAAAGGAACAGGGTGTTATATATATCCTCTGAAAATAATCCTTTGCACCCAAGTATCTTTTGTTATATCTAGCCAGGCTCTCTGGTGCAGGGGTAATCATCACCTGACTGCCTCCAGAGATGGGCAATTGGGCCTCCTTTCAGGAGCACTGACAGGGTTTGTCAAAGAACGAATCTCTGGAACCCTAATTTTGCAGGCCACCTTTGCCACGAGGGTGGTGATGTCCATTAGAGTTCCATCTTCTGCCTCAAGGGAACCTCCTCCATGTGTGTGTCCTGGAAAGGACCCTGAGACTTTTTGAACCACATTTTCTGACCACCTCACTGATTCCTGGAAAATGTTTATTGAGGGGTCGAAAAATGCATGCCTAGGGCAAACAGGGTCTTTCCATCTTTCTCACACCTGGATAGAGTGTTCTTTACTTTGGGGTCAAATAAGGATGCTGTGTCAAAGGAGGTTGTGACATCCTCACTCTGGGCCAGTAATCAAGGAGCCTGAATCATCTCCACTGACACTTGTAGAGGGATGTTCACTTGGAACAAAAATGGATACACCCAATATTTCCAGATGCAGCTCTCAGCAAAATTTCCTTTAAGAGCACACGAGAACACACTAAGTCTGGGGTCTGGGTTTCTCTCGTTGTCCCCCTCCAGGTCTGCAATAAAATTCCCCACTGGCACAGCTATAGAGTTGAGTGTTCAACCGAGTGTCCACGCCAAGTCCTCCAGCACTCTCTCTATGAAACCAGAGCTTTGTGTCCTTGCTCCAAGCAGCTGACGCACAACATACTCGCTTTTGAGATTTGATTTTCACACACACACACACACACACACACACACACACACACACACACACACACACACACACACACACACAGGAAAGGCTGGCACAGATTTACTAGCTATCCCTCTTTCTGCCCAGACTATAAGGTAGTTACTGCCACCAGATACTCCAAAGGCAGCTACTCTAAAGGTCTTACAAGGACACCCAATTACACTGAATGAAATTAATATTAATACAAATGGTAATGTTGACAAACAGCAAGGCTTTCAGGAGCAGCCACAGTGTGTCACCAAATACATATAAGTACTCTGAAATGTGAAAATATTCTCCAAAAGACCAGCCACAATGAAAAGTTTAACTATATTTAACAGTTAATAATCAAAGAACATGAATATACTAAATATCTGTTTACAATAAACACCAGAGTTTGAACAACAGGAAATATTAAAATAACACAGAAAAATAGATTCACACAGATACAGAAAAACAGTACTTAACTAATCTTACTATATATTTTTTGATAGATCTAAAGAATTACTATTCTCTGGTTCACTTACTAGAGCAAGGCAAGATGAAGTAGGTGAGGGGTCCTTCCTTGTCAGGTTCCAAGAAACAGACTGCTATGAGATTTCAGTCTCAGCTAGTATTATTTATTTATTTATTTATTTAACATTTGTTTATCGGGAAAGTCCAACTTGGAATTATGCCAATTTTCAGAGGAGGCCTGGGGAGAAATGCTCCACACACGTTTTTGAAATGTGGTAGGAAACTGGAGCACCCGGAGAAAACCCACACGAATGTAGAGAGGACATGCAGCCTCTGCATAGAAGGTATTCCAGCTGAGAATTGAACCACAGAACCTCTTGCTGTGAGGCGACAACTCGACTGCTGCCCCATTGCGTCACTGCGTCATCATTATTTTAGTGATGGATTAGAAAATGGCATCACATCTGGTCATTTGACTGTGTTTCCCACACTACCTCCATCACTAGAAGCTGCCAGGATTTAGCATATATGTGTTACAATACATATCTCAAGCTTTGCTAAAGTTTATTGCAGCATATGGAAGTTGTAAAACAATTTGAATACTTCTGCTCTTCCTACAGAGACTAACAAACCATACTTCTTACAGACATTGCATCTCTGACTTCATTCAAATCTGTGAGATAACATCTTTATGGCCTAGGCCCAATAATTTAATTTCACAATATTTTTCAAAGTTAGCTGCAGCTAGACTGTGATTAACCTCTTCTCTTCCAGTATCCTCTGTTCTATAAATTCCAGCTAACTGTGCTGGCATATGTTACATACCCACTGCCCTACTTCTCCTGGTACAGCTGGCAATACCTCACATTGTCACATCTCACCCACCTGTGAAGACTCAAGCTAGTTTTTCCAGTGTCCCTTCAGAAATGTGGCTTGAGAGGAATAAGCCTGTCTGGGAATACATTAACCTATATATAATGTCTTGACAACCCATCTGCATTGGCATTGCTGACCTTGCTACAGTGCTGCACTGTCATGTCATATGTCTGCAAACCTAGGCTCCACCTTAATAACTTGGCATTTTGCTGGCCGGCTTGATGTAGCCATAGATCCCTCTCAGACTCCTCCTGCCTCCTACTGCAAAATATGTAGCACAAAGGGCCTCCCTATGATTGTAAGACTTCATCATGTTAACATGATACTATTTGTGCCCCTGCCTCCTGCTTAGCAGTTCTACCATGTAGTTGACATCACTGACCTTCCTTACCACTTTGAAGGGTCCCTCCCAAGCTGCCTGCAGCTTATTGTGTTGGACAAGAATGAGAACTATAACCTGCTGTCCCACAGCATACTCTTGGACTTCAGCATTCCTGTCATACCAGACCTTTTTCTGCTGATGAGCTCCTGCCAGATTCTCCTGGGCCAAGCCCATGAACTCCTTAAGCCCTGTCCTGAAGTTTAAGACATATGCCACAAAAGACTCCTTGTGGGATTCACACTCACCTTCCCTCTCATAAAAAATCAAATCTAAAAGCCCTCTCATCCTATGCCCATACAGCAACTCAAAGGGTGAAAAAACTATGGATTCCTGGGGTACCTCTCTATAAGCAAACAGCAGATTGGGAAAATATTTGTCCCACTCTCTCTTAACCTGGTCTGTAAATGCCTGTAGCATGGTCTTTAGTGTAGTTTAACCTCTCCACAAGACCATTAGTCTGGGGTGGTAGGGCTGGTCTTTAGGTACATCACCCTACAGCACATCCACAGACAAGCCAGCAGGTCTGACATGAAATTGGCACCTCTGTCAGTCAGTACTTCTCTCAGGAAACCTACCCTGCTGAAAATCTCTAACAAAGTATTTGCCACTTTCTTTGCCTCGATGGAGGACAGAGCCACCTCCTCAGGGTATCTAGTAGCATAATCTACTACCACCAGGATATACTTCTTCCCTGTGGAACTTGGGGTACTCAGAGTTCCCACAATATCCATAGCAACCCTCTGAAACAGTTCCTCAATCACAGACAAAGGCATCAAATGAGCTTTGACCTTATCTTCTGCTTTGCCTACTTTTTGGCACTGCTCACAGGACCTGCAGTACCCTGTTACATCCCCTGCAATCCCAAGCTAGTAAAAGTTCTGCATAATATGTCTCTTGGTATGCTTTATGCCCATATGACCTGCAAAAGGAATGTCGTGAGCTATGGTTAGACGTGCAAATTGGTAGGGTGTAGGCACTACCAACTGCTGTATTACCTCACCCTCTAACCCTCCATCACGGGTCCACTATCCATACAGTAACCCTTTGTTACTTTATACAGACTCCCCTTTTCCTTGAGAATCAGGTGCCTCTTTAGCTACCTTCCTCAAGCCTCATAGTGTAGGGTCTAAGATCTGAGCCTGTCTCAACTGTATCTTTGTAACTCTTCCCAGCTCCCCTTACACAGGAAGTCTGGTATCCTCTGACACCGGTGCCTCACTGTCAGCCTGAGTACTACCACTCACCTCTGCCCTTGCAATCACTCTATCCAAAGGAACATCAGTACCTACCAGCAGCCGTGGCTCACCTTCAGGCTCACTGCTCTACAAAAGGGCCTTACAGAAACAGATGCTTGGTGCCAGAGCCATAGGCTCAAGCTCAATGCCAAGAAATGTATAGTTATCCCCTTTGGGATAAAACATGTACCCATAAATTACCATATAGGTGGCAGTACACTAAACACCGAAAGTGTGATAAGAGACTTAGGGACACAGGTGGATAGTGGTCTCACCTTCGATAACCACATCGCCACAACAGTCAGGAAATCCTTCTATATGGCACACCTCATCACTAAGGGCTTTTTATCCAGAAAAAAAGGAGGTCATTGTCCCACTTTACTCATCCCTCATTAGACCCATTATAGAATACAATGCCCCATTTGGTATGTACCACTCAAGACATCTGCAACAACTGGAAAGGCTGCAGAAATACTTAACTAAAAGAATCACAGGCCTAAAGCAGATGCCCTATGCTGACTGCCTTAAAGAACTCCAGCTATACTCTGTCGCATATCGTCTACTCAGAGGCGATCTCTGCTTAACATACAAGGCCATGTCAAACCCAGAGCTGTTGGACATGCTACATTTAAAGAAATTCCAATCCCTCAGAGCCACACATTCCAGGGATCTAAACCTTGTCATCACAATAAACAAAACATGCTGGACGGATAGGTTCCTGACCCAGAGACTCCCCAGACTCTGGAATAGATTGCCCATACATGTCAAGCAGAGTGCCTCTTTGGCCCTCTTCAAAAGGAACCTTGATGATTGGATGGGAGAAAGGAAATTCACCCCAGGGATCACGTCAGTCGCCCTGCTAGACAGGGGTCCAGGGAAGTAAATTGTGTGGGAAGAAATAGCCAGGGAATTGTTATGGCTAGGCTTGTATAGGCCCTAGGGCTGATAGCCTAGTACCAACCTATGAACCTGCTACAGGGTAGCTTCCTCCCTGAAATAACCACCACACCAGCCCTAGCTTCAGGTATGGAGTCTGTCTGGGTCTCCCCCAGGCTACCAGACCCATATGCCTGTCTCCAAGCCTGTCTGACTACATGTAATTGCATGCACACAAGGTACTGCATTATCAAAATAATTCCCTATCAAGACATCTGCAGGGATATCCTCAAACATACCTACTTGCTCGCTTCCTTTTCTACCCTCTCTGGCAAGGTGAACTCTGGCCAAAGACATTTGGAATGGGGTCCCTCCTAAAGCTCTTACTGGAGTGCACTGCCCAAGCAAGTACTGCTCCTCTTTAACCACTGCAGACTTCACAATTGTTATGTCAGAGGCTGTGTCTCTCTTAGCAGTGGCCTGTTTTTCATCCACTAAGATTGGATATAAACTCTGGCGATAGTTTGGTACCCCTGTTATCTCCAGAAAACATACCACTAACATAGTGTTATTCCCACTTGCTGGCTCCACAACATTTTGTTCCCCACCTTGCTTCCTTGGACATCTATATAATACATGGCACCACTGGTTATATTTAAAACATTTAACCCTTGATCCTGGCTGTGTACCTGAACTAGTGGCTTCCCCTGTTATTGGTGGATCTGTTGGGGTGGCTTAGGCTATCCACCATGGGTTCCCTTATATCCATGTGCATTACTGGGTATCCCCTTCTTGTGCAGTGATACCCTGCATGCTAAGTAGAGATCCCCTTTGTTAGACATGCACATTGGTAGGTTGTTACACTCCCCATCTGCCAGTCAGATTCTCATGACCTCAAGCAAAGTGCTAAGGGCTTGTTCCCTCACCAAAAGGTCTGCCAGCCCTTCAAAAGTGGTGACCAGACATCCACTCATCCACCTATGAAAATAAGTGCTTAGCACAGCAATATAATCACACACAGTTTCATTTGCCTTGCGTCCATGCTCACAATTTTTTTCTGTAAGCTTCAGGTGTTAACTTAAAACATTCAAGTAAACCTTTCTTTAGTTTATCATAGTTTAAGTAATCAATATCAGACAATCTAGAAACAGCAGTTAGAGTTTTATCATGGAGTAAGGGTGTCAGAAACCATACCCAGAGCCCTTGGTTAGCATGATACTGTTTACATAATCTTTCAAATATATGAATACAACTATCAAATTATCACTCTCTATAAATTGTAGAAGAAATTTACTGACATTTATTACTTCTGGGGTTCAGTTATTCCCTTCCCCATTACCTCCATGACCTTGGTAAAGAGTTAGCATCTCCCTCTCATGTTGATGCTGCTTCTCCTTTTCTTTGGCTTCCAAACACTGCAGTCTCTCACTTTTTTCAGCCTCCACACGCTGCAGTTTCTCATTTTCTTTGTCTTCCAAATGCTGCAGTCTCCATGCTGATTGTAGTTCCAAAGTTAGGTCTCCAGTTTAAGTCTCTAACTCCAGACAGATTTTTAAGTCCTCTGATTAAAAGGTGACCTGTTCTGTTTCTCAGGGCTGCAAATTCCCATCACCAGTCTGTTTATCCTCCTGGTTGATAGTCTGATCTGAGACTAAGGCTGAAATCATTTCCTCTTTAGTCAGGTTGGCATGCACCTGTCTCTTGGCTTCACACACCTTGGCCAACTGTTTCTTTGTCAGCTTGCCATAATCTTCTGCTGACAACTTTGCCTGCTTTCCCTGACTAAACTAAACTAACAACAAACATTAATAAATAAAACTGCTGTGAAATGAAGCCGTGTATGTTTACCTTGTGGCTGCTTGAGAGTACACCCACCTTCAGTGACAACTAATTACAGGCTACAAAAGTTCAACTTATATCCGCACCACTGCTCATTAACGTGACACCCCCACTCTGGGCCAGTAATCAAGGAACATGAATCCTCACCACCAACACTGTAGAGGGACATTCACTTGGAACAAAAATGGATACATCCAGTATTTCCAGATGCAGCTCTCTGCATCAAGCACAATTTCCCTTAAGAGTACAGAGGGAACACACTCCATCCGGGGGTCTGGATTTCTCCCTTTTTCCCCATCCAGGTCCCCGGTAAGATTCCCCACTGGCACAGCTATAGAGTTGAGTCCTCAGCCGAGTATCCAAGCCAAGTCCTCCAGCTGTGAAACCAGTGCTTTGTGTCCCTGCTCCAAGCAGCTGACACAAAAACCTTTTTGAGATTTGATTTTCACACACACACACACACACACACACACACACACACACACACACACACACACACACACACACACCTGGGAAAACTGGCACAGATTTACTGGCTATGCCCCCTTCTGCCGAGTCAATAAGGTAGTTACTGCCTCCAAACACTCCAAAGGCAGCTACTCTAAAGCCCTTACAAGGGTACCCACTTATACTAACTGAAATTAATATTAATACAAATGGTAATGTTGAACAAACAACACGACTTTCAGGAGCAGCCATAGTGTGCCACCAAATACACATAAGTACTCTCAAATGTTAAAATATTCTCCAAAAGACCAGCCACAATGAAAAGTTTAAACATATTTAATAATAAATAATATAGGAACATTAAAATACTAAATAGCTATTTACAATAAACACCAGAGTTTCAAGCACAGGAAACATTAAACTAACACAGATGAATCAATTCTCACAGATACAGAAAAACAGTACGTAACTAACCTTAGTATATTTTCCTGACTGATCTAAATAATTACTATTCCCTGGTTCACTTATTAGAGCAAGGCAAGATGAAGTAGATAAGGGGTCCTTCTTTGTCAGGTTCCAAGGTACAGACTGCTATGAGACTTCAGTCTCAGCTAGTATTAAAACATTATTGTAGTGATAGATTACAGAATGACATCACATCTGGTTATGTGTTTCCCAGACTACCCCCATCATTAGAAGCTGCCAGGGTTTAGCACATATGTGTTACAATACATATCTCAAGCTTTGCTAAAGTTTATTGCATCATCTGGAAGTGGTAAAACAATTTTTACACTTCTGCTCTTCCTACAGAGACTGGCAAACCATAGTTCTTATAGACATTACATCTCTGGCTTCATTCAAAACAGAGAGATAACATCTTTATGGTCTAGACCAAGTAGTTTAATTTCAGAACATTTTACAAAGTTAGCAGCAGCTGGACTGTGATTAACATCTTCTCTTTCAGTATCCTCTGTTATAATATATTCATTTCAACAGTTGCAATGCATACATTAAATCAGTTACTACATGCATATATATTTCTTTTGTGCCCACCGAGACCCACTGTTGATACATTTTCAACAAAAGCATCTGTACAAATCTGTTTGATATTCAAATAACATATAATTCTTTACTAAATTCCAGCTAGGTGTGCTGGCATATGTTACATATCCACTGCCCTACTTCTCCTGGCATAGCTGACAATAACTCACATAATCAAAGGGCCACTGATGAAAGAGGACTTGAAGGGCTCCACAAACTCACAAAGGTGCATCCAGGCATGTCTCCTTATGGAAATTCCTGAACCTGCTACCCTTGAGGTTCCCTCTGCTATGTTTGAGAGCAACCTCATGGATGAACTGGATATGGACTGAAGGGTAGTCAACTGGGAAGTTACAGAGGTCTGAACTTGCTCCAAAGCAGCACCTGAGAGGGTATTTGATAATTCCTTAATCAAATCCCCCTGTAGTCTTGTAAGATATGGCAAGTAGTTGAGAGACTAGAGTGCAAAAGTGGAAGAGGCATATACATGCTTCCCAAATCTGTCCATCGCCCATAATTCCCTATTATGAGGCTGGACAGCGGAACTTTCTTAGTCTAGTTCCTTCTTAGTGGCTGCCGCAACAACCATGGCATCAACAGCAACTCCTTTAATCCAGAACTGCCTACCTGCAGGTTGTGCTATGATCCTGTCTGGTCTCCGAGAAATGGGTTTTATGTTGTCTGGATCCTTTCACGCCCATTGCAAGATCAAGTCAATGAGTTCATCGGTGGGTGGAGTCACCCAAGAGGTAGAAGGTCGAGTACCAAAATCCTCCATGAGAACAGATTCCTCATATGTAGGGTTAACAGATGTCCAGCCACCCCCTGTTTAAGAATTTCAAGGATGTCTCCAAAAGAGAAATCTTCAGGAGGAGACAATGGGGACCCTTTGCCCTAATCAAAATCTGTTTCTGCAGTGATAGACTCCTCTGGGGAGTGAAGGTGCTTCCTCTTGCATGTTCTCTTCTTAGGGACTTCCTTGGTGGGATGTTCCAGGGAGAGATCAGAAGAGGAAATTACAATTCCCTGGGAGGGAACCTGGGGTAATGGTAATGGCTGCCCATGTGGAAGGAGAAGGTGAGGTTCTGAGCACTGAGACATAATGGTAGAATATTTTGGATCTAAGGAGGATAGCTCCATTTGATCTGTCAGAGCAGAAAACACCCTCTTTTCAGCTTCAAAGGCAGAGCAACCCAGAGGAGGGAAAGATGTCAAATCCGTAATCCTCCCCCCCTGCCCTGAGGGCACAACCTCCAAAGTGGAAGCTGGAGATGAACTGTCCAAGTGCAGAGGCTCTGAGGTGTAAAGACAGCTCTAAAAGCTTCAGAGTTAAATGTAGCACCTCGAATTCGAGGGGCAGACTATGGCTGTGGGAGCTCCCCAGATCCAACAGGACCGGAGCTCTGAGAGAGACCCTTGGAACCGAGGATGAGGTCATCCTCAGATCAGAGTCAGATTGAAATGGATGTCTCAGATCTGAAAGCTCTGAAACTGCCAAAGGGGTCAGAGGAGGAACCTGTAAGGGGGGGAATTGCAGACACTCGGATGTCCTGTAGGAGTTGATGAGATACCAATCTGACCCTCTGCCAGAAGAATCTTCCTCACCACTCTCTCCACATCTTCCTCTGTTAGGCTTCTAGAAGATCGAGTGGAATAGATGGATGGAGATTTTGGACACTGCAAGAAGGGTGAAGGTATTCAATCTGGGACAGGATCCAAGGAGGAAAGAGTACCCTGTTCTAGGTAATGTCTCCAATTTTGCTACAGTCAGACCTGGCAAAGTCTGACTTCCTGGGATATGACTTAGATGTCATCGGATCCAATAGGGTCTGTGATTCGGGGTTGAGACCGGATCATGAGAGAATCTACTTCTGAAAAGGCTCCAAAGCCGATGAAGAAGAAGACAGCTTTGAAGAAGAGAACTTCTTTTGTTTAGACTTAGAAGGAGAACCCTCCAAAATAGCTTCTCCAAAGGAGGAAGGGAGAAGTGTCTTCAGAATAAGTTTATTCTTATGCTCCACTAAAGCATGGGGATAGAATCAGTGACATATAGAGCAGGTCTCTTATAGATAAAGAGGCCCCAAACAATAAATGCATAAAGTGTGGGCATCAGAAACAGGCATTTTATGACCACACTTTAAACATTTTTGAAAGCCAGCAGGCTTATCTGCCATCTTAAGAAAGGAAGGTAAGTTTTTGAAATTGACAGGAAAGTTAGAAGGAAAATTTTTTTTTTGCAAAGTACAAGAAAACGGGAAAAATGGCTACCAACAATGGTATCAAGAACTAGTTTTGTAGAGGAAGGATGAAAAAGGACTACCAACAATGGTATTTAGTAGTACGACTGTTGTAGTAGTGAAAAAGGTGATAGTAACTTAGGCTTAGAGTAGTTCAGGAGAGAAGAAGCAGAAAACAAAAAGAAAAAAAAAAATATATATATATATATATTATGAAATGGAAATTCTAGTAAAAATATGAGGGGAAATCAAACATTTCAGGACTTATCTCAAATGAAGTTCGAGATAGTTGGACAACCATGTCTTTCTGCTTGAAGCAGCAAACAAGATCTGAAGTAACTGGGGTTAATGCATTGTGGGTAAGGGAGAAGCTTGAGAGTTTTTGTTGCCACAAGCTTTAGCAACGGCCAAGTCAGATCCCAGGGATCAGATCTGAATCCACCAGCTGAGGATCGAATGAAAACTGATAACATCACACCCAGTGCTTACTCTGCCTGTGCTACATCTACAACTTGTTGTGCATTCATACTTCCCTCTGATTTGTATGTATTGTTTAAACTTGTATTGTATTACCTCACAGTAAACACGAAAAGCAAATAAATGAGATAATGCAATTATATGGCTTTAAAATGAGCCAAAGCATAAGAAAATAATAAAGAAACTATAAGTGGTAACAAATCACATAGAAAGATGCAGTGCAGAAAGTTTGTGCAAATGTCTAGTAATGTGAATCCCCTCTTTGCAAAGAAGCAATGAGATAGTGCATAACTATCTGATATACAAAGTCTTTGGCCTTGGCAGGGGAAGAGCTGAGGTACAGCAAACTTATTGTTCCTTATAGGCAGGGGGGTAGGAGGTACCATCCCCTGCAAAGCAAGAAATTTCACCTATACATTTTTTATTTATTCTGCAAAAGCTGTATTAAAGGCTTTGTTGTTACACAAGTGACATTTACACAGTAAACATGAGAAATGGTAAAACAGTAAAACAGGCCTTCTAGTATTTCCTTAGTTGGTGCTGCATGTACAGATGTGCATATATCTTAAAGGTTGAAGCCAGTTTAGAGGAACAAAAGCAAAGTTTACAGCATGAGCCACGTGGAGAGAATAAATGAGCTTAATATGTACAAACTTTGAGAAGGATATGCAAAAAAAAAAAAAAAAAAAAAAATTGAAAAGCCAAGGTGGAATAATTTGAACAAGGAAGGAAGAATCAGATAGTAAGAAATGAGATGATGCAGTCTGGCAGTAGAAAAAGAAAGGATGATAAATATAGAAAATGGTTATTTTTAGAGGGGAAAGTACAGTTTTATGAGGAATTCATATGACTGACTTACAATTCAGTAACTCATTTTTTTCTCGTCTTAGTTCCACATATGGGTCATGCCACCTCTAATGACATCAAGCTAGTCTTTTTAGCAGTAATTGTATTGTCTGCAGTTAAAGTTTATATCCATTACAGGCTGCTGTATAAATAAAAAATGCAGTACGAGAGCTTCACAGTACTTTTTAGAGCTACACCCACTACAGAAACAATAAATTGTAAGACAGAGTTCTAATGCACCTGAATACTTTTGTGGAAAGACATTTTATTTAATTTATTCATTTGTTTATCACATATGTGAATGGCTCATTGTGGATCCACTTCACCAGGTCACAAGGGCAAGGGTTTATGCAATATATATGGACATTTTGAAGTAGTTAATAAACCAGCATGATTTGAGACACAGGAGAAAAAAAAAACATTCTTAGAAAAATAAATGCAGACACAAAGATAACTTGCACAATGACTGGAAAACAGGACTGAACCCCCAACCGTGCAGGTGTGAGGCACAGATCTTTACTGACCCACCATCCTACCACATATTCAAAGTGTGATGAGCAAGAAAGTACCAATTACTGGAACAGCGAACAACTAAAACAAAACCAATCCACTCAGTCTGTTCCAAATGGACTCACAAAGCACCAGCACTTCACAGATCCAATGTGAACCGTATTTCCTTTATTAACATACACAAGTACAAAAGTTAAGCGCTTTCATCTAATTAAGACTTCATCAGAACTAACTTGGAAATCCAAATATTCTCCTTTTAAAACTAATACATCATCACATGACATTCCTCCAATTGGTATTTAAAGTGCTAGTGCCTATTAAAAGTTCCTTCATCAAAATGTGTATTACATATATTACCATTTGTTATTTATAAATACATTTGTTGTTCAATTCCTACCCTTAGTGTAAACTGTATAAATGCTTACCTAACCATTATTATATATTGTTAATAATACTTGAACACATCATAAAAAATGTCAAAAAAATATCATAAAAAATAACTTAGTTGATAGTTAAAAATTGATTAAAAATTCCTATCATATACAAATTCATCTTACATATGTTCTAAGTGTCTAAAATAGGTTTAATTGATACATGTTCGTTGATTCCAGGGTATATAGACGCATTCAATTTTATTTGCCACCTGACCTCCTTGTCACTGACTTTTTTTTTATATCACCACCCCTTGTATTCATTTTTACTACTTCCAAAATTCCAAATTTAAACCCGGAACATGTTTCATTGTCTTTAAGATGTTTCCATAGGGCATTATTACTGTCTTCCTTCTTAATGCTATATGTATGGTCGTAGATCCTATTCCTTAAACAACGGGTGGTCTTGCCTACATAAAAACATGGACATTCGGTACAGGTGGCCAAATATACTAGGTTGGTTGTCCTACAATTCCCCCTCTGATAATATATTCTAGTTTTGTTATAATTAAACAACGTAGTTTCCTTACTTTCTGTTATATACTTGCATTGTTTGCAGGTACCACATTTAGTGGTACCACATCTTTCCAGTAAATCTGATTTCTTATCAGTTTTCCTTTCCAACAATGCCTTCATATTATTCCCCCTCCTTGAAACAAAATGTGGCTCTTGTCCCACAATTTTGTAAATCCTATCATCTACTTTCAAAGTATTCCAATTGTGTTGAATAATTTTCCTAATATCTCCACTAAAATTATTATGTTGTAGCACACATGCCATACCATACTTATTTAACGTTTCTTCTTTATTATTACAATTTCCTTCTCCATCTGGTCCTTTTCCTAGACCCACACCTAATAGGAGTTTGTATTTTATTCCCCATTGTTTTCTGACATACCCTGTAACATCTTCTATCATATCTCTCGGGTATCCCCTATCCATAAAGAAAGATGCTATTTTTGTAAATTCACTATCCACATCATCCCCTTCAGAGGTCATCCTTGCCGCCCGTATACACTGTCCCTTAATAATGTTCTTTTTCTGGGCCCAAGGATGATTGCTGGAAAAGTGTAGGTAGGAGTTGCTAAATGTGTTCTTCCTGTATATATTGGACCTAAATTTTCCTTCCTTCAATGTTATTTGGACATCTAAATAGGGTATAGTTTCCTGATGTTTGTTCATGGTAAACTTAAAATGTTCACTACAAGAATTTATGTAGTCATAGAACATTTCTAAATGATTAAGGTCACCCTTCCACAAAATAAAAATATCATCTAAAAAACGAAAATAACAAGATATATATTGGTACCAATGGGTGTTGAAAACAAATTTCTTTTCCCAATCATAGACTACCAGGTTGGCATAAATGGGGGCACACGCTGCCCCCATAGCCACACCCTTACTCTGTTTGTAGTATTCTCCTTCATACCAAATATAGTTGTGGGCCAATACCTCTTCCATAAATCCCATAATCAGTAATGTTTTGTCCCAAGAAACGGAATTGGACCATATTATACTATCCTGTAGTCTTTGCATACCTTCTTCTCTAGGTATATTCGAAAAAAGGTCAACAACATCTATGGTTACCAACCATTTTACCCCTTGGGCTAGTTTGGGTTCCAGCCTACCTAGAAAATCCCATGAATCCAAAACCAAATGTGGAATTTTCTTTACAATAGGTTTCAACCATTTGTCTATGACCTTCCCAAATGGAAAGGTCTTGGACTGGCTCCCAGAAATAATGGGCCTAAATGGAGGATCCCTCGGATCTTTATGGACTTTGGGAATGCCCACAATTGTACTAATAATAGGAGATTTCACCTTGAGAAATTGATATAAGTTGTTGTCAATCCTACCGTCCATCAAAAGATCTTCCAAGTGCAGGTCTATTTTATGGTACCCTATGTTAACCTCATTAACAGAGGACACACTGTACTTTCCAGAATGCAACAAGATACTACTGATTTTATTCCTATATTCCTGGGTGGGATACAACACCACCCCACCCCCCTTGTCCGGTTTCATAACTCGGATACCCTCATTCTCTTGTAGTTCTCTCAGCGCACCCGATTCTTCCTTTGTTAAATTAAACCTGACAGAATAGTTCTTTTTACTATACCTATATATATCCTCCAAAACCATTTTCTCAAAAGTATCTAATAAGTGGTTTAACGGTGGTGTATACGTGCTTTTAGTTTGAAATTCATTGTTTTGCTTACACATAGCACCTTCAAATTTGACTTTCAAATTTAATTTCCTAATGTATTTCTTGACATCTATTACACTGTCAACCACATTAAATTTTACACTAGGAATAAATTTCATCCCCTTAGACAGAAGGGTAAAGTGTTCCTTTTTGAGGGTCACGTCAGTATAATTATAGATGAAAAAATTATCGTAAGAACTGATAACATCATCAACCCTAATAATCTCATTGGTTATTACTTCCTGGGGATGTGTAATTACTTTGTTACCCTTCCCCTTAGATGGAACTCCCCCCCCGATCTGAAATGTCTTATTTGATGGTCTTCCCAATCCATTTCTCCCCCTAAAAAAATCATTGTTGTTATTGTTGTTATTGTGACTGTTGGGGGCTCGGTTGTTGTACCTAACCCCACCTTTCTGTTTGTAGGCATCGTGAATGTTGTAAATATAATCATCCCTACCATTCATTCTACCCTGGTGTCTACTTTTAACATTATTATACGGTTTGTACACTTTCCTACCCGTATCCTTTTTCCATCTGTATGCCTCTCCTTTTTTGTATTGTTCTAAATCCCTTTTTAATTTCCCACACTTCCTATCAAACTGTTTAGTTGTCACACTTCCTACCCAGTTGAATTGTGTGTCATATAAAGTTTCATATTCATCAAACAATACATCATGTACTATACTATTATTTAACTCATCCATTTCAGCCAATAACATACAAATTCTGTTATCATTACACCCCATAATGAATTTCATAAAAGCAAAACCAAACCCATCAAACATTTTGTTACATTCTCTTTTATTATTTTCGTCCATTACTATTCCCATAGGGATTTTGAAGAATCGCAACCCCATTGGGACCACTCCACTGTCCAAACATTTCTTTAAATAATTATTGTCCAACTGTAGGGTCTTAAGCATTTTCAATTTCTTACCAAATGTCACTATAAGGTCTTTAAGTGTACATTTCTCACTTCCAGCAACATCTTTACTAAAATGGTTATCATCTGCTGGCTTCAAGTTATCATTAAAGTCGAATTGCTCTTCTAAAAAATTATTGTATTCTGCCCGCCCTTTAACTCTAAAGGGTTGTTGTACTACGGGCTTTTTTACAGTACCTGTACCCTTTTCAAGCGCCCGGCAGCGTCGTTTTCTTAGGAACTGTTCTTTTTGGTTGCGCTCCTGATTTATTAAAATCCACCTCCGATCCGTTCCCTTCACCTCCAGACACATTTCTTAACATGGAATTGTCCACCGGTCGGGATCCATAAGAGGCTGGAACCTCCAATTGCCGCGTGTGACTCATCCGAGCAGCTCCTACCATCCTTCTGGACTCCATTACGGCCCTCACAAAGCGTCGACGTCACAGACCTGCTGTTACCGACTGTAGGGTTAGGTTGTGTCATCAGATCAATCAACCTTGTAAGCTCTCCTCGCATTATCGCCATTTCGGACTGAAGCCCCCTTATTTCATCTCGTCTAGGGGAAAAAATTGAAGGTAACTCGTCAAGAGAGTCCATCTTCCAAGTGCAACCACAAAAAAACCAATTACTGGAACAGCGAACAACTAAAACAAAACCAATCCACTCAGTCTGTTCCAAATGGACTCACAAAGCACCAGCACTTCACAGATCCAATGTGAACCGTATTTCCTTTATTGACATACACAAGTACAAAAGTTAAGCGCTTTCATCTTTATTAGATTCTAAATTAGATATTATTATAAAGGAAATAAAGTAATTGGTTTTTTCGTGGTTGCACTTGGAAGATGGACTCTCTTGACGAGTTACCTTCAATTTTTTCCCCTAGAAGAGACGAAATAAGGGGGCTTCAGTCAGAAATGGCGTTTGTCTGAGGAAGAGCTAAGGTTGATTGATCTGATGACACAACCTAACCCCACAGTCAGTAACAGCAGGTCTGTGGGCGTTGACAGATTGTGAACCGAAAACGAATGCTAAATGGTAAAAATATTCGGATGAATGTCATGACCAATTCAGAGTTCCAGCTCTAATGGATCCCGACGGTGGACAATTCCATGTTAAATAAATTTGAAGCCAGCAACCGTTGGACAATAACCATTTTAGTAAAGATGTTGCTGGACAGAGTGAATTTAATGAGATTCGCGATTCTTTAAATCCCCCTATAGATAGTAATGGGCGAAAATAATAAAAGAGAATGAAACAAAATGTTTGATGGGTTTTGCTTTTATGAAATTCATTATGGGGTGTAATGATAACAGAATTTGTATGTTATTGGCTGAAATGGATGAGTTAAATAATAGTATAGTACATGATGTATTGTTTGATGAATATGAAACTTTATATGACACACAATTCAACTGGGTAGGAAGTGTGACAACTAAACAGTTTGATAGGAAGTGTGGGAAATTAAAAAAATTTTTTAGAACAATACAAAAAAGGAGAGGCATACAGATGGGAAAAGGATACGGGTAGGAAAGTGTACAAACCGTATAATAATGTTAAAAGTAGACACCAGGGTAGAATGAATGGTAGGGATGATTATATTTACAACATTCACACGCCTACACAAACGAAAGGTGGGGTTAGGTACAACAACCGAGCCAACGATCATAATAACAACAATAACAACAATGATTTTTAGGGGAGAAATGGATTGGGAAGACCATCAAATAAGACATTTCGAATGGGATCTAAGGAAAGGGGAAGGGTAAATTACGTACCCCGAGAAATGACAACCAGGGGAGTTCCATCTAAGAAAGGGGAAATAAAGTAATTACACATCCCCAGGAAGTAATAACCAATGAGATTATTAGGGTTGATGATGTTATCAGTTCTTACGATAATTTTTCATCTATAATTATACTGGCGTGACCCAAAAGAACACTTTTTACCCTTGGCTCTGAGGGGATGAAATTTATTCCTCAAAAGTGTAAAATTTAATGTGGTTGACAGTGTAATAGATGTCAAGAAATACATTAGGAAATTAAATTTGAAAGTCAAATGCTATGTGTAAGCTATAAAACAATGAATTTCAAACTAAAACAGCAGCATTATACACCCGTTAAACCACTTATTAGATACTTTTGAGAAAATGGTTTTGGAGGATATATATAGGTATAGTAAAAAGAACTATTCTGTCAGGTTTAATTTAACAAAGGAAGAATCGAGGTCGGTGAGAGAAGAAAGAGAGAATGAAGTATCGAGTTGTTATGAAACCGAAGGGGGGGTGGGGTGGTGTATCCACCCAGGAATATAGGAATAAAATCAGTAGTATCTTGTTGCATTCTGGAAAGTACAGTGTGTCCTCTGTTAATGAGGTTAACATAGGGTACCATAAAATAGACCTGCACTTGGAAGATCTTTTGATGGACGGTAGGAGTGACAACAACTTATATCAATTTCTCAAGGTGAAATCTCCTATTATTAGTACAATTGTGGGCATTCCCAAAGTCCATAAAGATCCGAGGGATCCTCCATTTAGGCCCATTATTTCTGGGAGCCAGTCCAAGACCTTTCCATTTGGGAAGGTCATAGACAAATGGTTGAAACCTATTGTAAAGAAAATTCCACATTTGGTTTTGGATTCATGGGATTTTCGGAAGCAAGGTAGGTAGGCTGCAGACCAAAACCTAGCAAGGGTAAAATGGTTGGTAACCATAGATGTTGTTGACCTTTTTTCGAATATACCTAGAGAAGAAGGTATGCAAAGACTACAGGATAGTATAATATGGTCCAATTCCATTTCTTGGGACAAAACATTACTGATTATGGGATTTATGGAAGAGGTATTATGTTACAACTATATTTGGTATGAAGGAGAATACTACAAACAGAGGTGTGGCTATGGGGGCAGCGTGTGCTATGGGGGCAGCGTGTTTAACTTTATGCCCATTTATGCCAACCTGGTAGTCTATGATTGGGAAAAGGAATTTGTTTTCAACACCATTGGTACCAATATATATCTTGTTATTTTCGTTTTTAGATGATATTTTTATTTTGTGGAGGGGTGACCTTATTTTGTGAGAATTGACCTTAATGAAGCGACATTTAGAAATGTTCTATGACTACATAAATTCTTGTAGTGAACATTTTAAGTTTACCATGAACAAACATCAGGAAACTATACCTATTTAGATGTCCAAATAACATTGAAGGAAGGAAAATTTAGGTCCAATATATACAGGAAGAACACATTTAACAACTCCTCCCTACTCTTTTCCAGCAATCATCCTTGTATTCCCCTTTCCGGCCCAGAAAAGAACATTATTAAGGGACAGTGTATACAGTTGTGGGATGACCTCTCTGAAGGGGATCTGGTGACGAGATGACCTCTGAAGGGGATGTGGATAGTGAATTTGCAAAAATAGCATCTTTCCTTATGGATAGGGGATACCGAGAGATATGATAGAAGATGTTACAGGGTATGTCAGAAAACAATGGGAATAAAATACAAACTCCTATTAGGTGTGGGTCTAGGAAAAGGACCAGATGGAGAAGGAAATTGTAATAATAAAGAAGAAACATTAAATAAGTATGGTATGGCATGTGCTACAACATAATAATTTTAGTGGAGATATTAGGAAAATTATTCAACACAATTGGAATACTTTGAAAGTAGATGATAGGATTTACAAAATTGTGGGACAAGAGCCACATTTTGTTTCAAGGAGGGGGAATAATATGAAGGCATTGTTGGAAAGGAAAACTGATAAGAAATCAGATTTACTGGAAAGATGTGGTACCACTAAATGTGGTACCTGCAAACAATGCAAGTATATAACAGAAAGTAAGGAAACTACGTTGTTTAATTATAACAAAACTAGAATATATTATCAGAGGGGGAATTGTAGGACAACCAACCTAGTATATTTGGCCACCTGTACCGAATGTCCATGTTTTTATGTAGGCAAGACCACCCGTTGTTTAAGGAATAGGATCTACGACCATACATATAGCATTAAGAAGGAAGACAGTAATAATGCCCTATGGAAACATCTTAAAGACAATGAAACATGTTCCGGGTTTAAATTTGGAATTTTGGAAGTAGTAAAAATGAATACAAGGGGTGGTGATATAAAAAGGAAAGTCAGTGACAAGGAGGTCAGGTGGCAAATAAAATTGAATGCGTCTATATACCCTGGAATCAACGAACATGTATCAATTAAACCTATTTTAGACACTTAGAACATATGTAAGATGAATTTGTATATGATAGGAATTTTTTATTAATTTTTAACTATCAATTAAGTTATTTTTTATGATATTTTTTGACATTTTTTATGATGTGTTCAAGTATTATTAACAATATATAATAATGGTTAGGTAAGCATTTATACAGTTTACACTAAGGGTAGGAATTGAACAACAAATGTATTTATAAATAACAAATGGTAATATATGTAATACACATTTTGATGAAGGAACTTTTAATAGGCACTAGCACTTTAAATACCAATTGGAGGAATGTCATGTGATGATGTATTAGTTTTAAAAGGAGAATATTTGGATTTCCAAGTTAGTTCTGATAAAGTCTTAATTAGATGAAAGCGCTTAACTTTTGTACTTGTGTATGTTAATAAAGGAAATACGGTTCACATTGGATCTGTGAAGTGCTGGTGCTTTGTGAGTCCATTTGGAACAGACTGAGTGGATTGGTTTTGTTTGAGCAAGAAAGTAAACAGAAAAACGCAGCATTCTACCATTATTTTTGTATAAGATTTTTTTCATAGGCTATAGCCAGGTATCCTGTCCTTGGGATAAAAAAGGACAGTGAAATAACCAGGCAACAGATGATGAAACCTTAATGGACAGTGGATGCCTTGTGAGGGACAGAGGCTATGGGCTTTAACTCCTCCACTTCTGCCATGAATATTTTATATGCAGTGTGATCAGCAGCATTGGGTTTGACTACCACCATTGGCACACCTTACTATACCAAGGGCAGTTGGCTTTAAGGGTTTACAGGAAAAGTGTAGTGCTGCCTTAAGTAATGGCCAACACCTGTAATGCATACTTTACATTACTGGGCTAGAAATCAGAGTTATAATCACTGGCTTCTGGAGGTTTCACCCATCTCAGACTGAGTCCAGTGCAATCTTGCCACCAGTAATTTAAAAACTGACCAAATTATTTTGTGTGCAACAGGCATACACAGTCACACACAATATTTTCCAGAATTGGAGATAAAGAGTAAATCCCACTACCACCACCATCCCTTCCCAAGTTTATGGTATGCTGCCATCAATTAGGGTGGTAGGTGTAGGGTGGGAGGTTGGTAAAATGGTTAAGGTGTTTACATTACAGACACAAGGTGCAGAGTTTGATCCTTACATGGGGTAATTGGCTAGGCTTAAGAAGGCCCACAAGGGCAGTTAGCTTAGTACTAATCTATAAACCAATGAACTAACGAGCAAGAGCACAACTTTTATTTACCATTAATATAAGCCAATATTCTACCAGCTGAATGACAGCAAAGGTATAAGCAGTGTCTCTTTGAAAGGTGGATACCCAGAGTTAGTTTTATCAGTAAAAGCAAATAAAACATCAGCCACAAGCGTTGAGAGTTGGATAATACAACTATTTACCTGGAATAAGTAAAAACGTTTTCTTTTTACATAAATATGGAAACAGCATGGACTCTGCACATGAAATTATTGAAAATAAAATATTCAGCAGATGGATAATGTTAAAAACTGTCAATATCTAAACTATAAGCTATCTGTTTCTGCCTAAACTTTTACAATGTTTCCTTACTATTTCTAGCTTTTACATTCAATACAGAGTTTTCAGAGTCCTTACATACAGGCAAGGTCTATATTACCTTGTCAAAAGATGTTTTCATTGAATGTCTTTTCGACAACACATAAACAGCGAACTCCCAAAACTCCAAATGGCCACTTCAGTGAATTTTTTCTCAGGGAAAAAATGTTTGGCCATCAGGAATTTGCCCTTTACTTCACTGTAGTGTGGTCTCAGAGTTGGTATATTTAGTTAGGAGGGTTGTGGGGAACACAGCCCCCCACATTGTAGGGTCTGACTGTTTGTTTTTTGGCTGGCCAAACAATTTTTTCCCCTGGAAAAAAATTCGCTCAAGTGGCCGTTCAGAGTTTTGGGAGTTCGCTTTTGATGTGTTGACGAAAAGGTGTTCGATGAAAACGTCTTTCAACAAGGTAATATATACCCCATACAGGCAATATAAGACAGCTTAATATCTGTCTCCAAGGGTAGGTATGCTGTAGCAAGCAGACTGCCTTAACTAACTTTAATTAATGGTCTGTCTCTGCTTATATAATTCCCAAAACAGCATTTCCTCTAGTCATTGCTTTACAATTGTTAGGAGATGTTTGTTCCACTTTGTACAATGGAAAGGTAAGCTTCAACAAGCTAGAATACAAATAAAGAGATCTCATATCTATGTGAGAGATAGACTTTGCAATAGAACACACATTTGCACAGTCAAGAAGCAATATTTAATTTCGCCTATAAAGTGCACTACATTTTTACAGAATAAAATGTAGGTGTTTACCTTTTCACAAATTTTCTTTCATATATTATATTTTACTGTAAAGGCAAGTGCAATGCCTCAACTTTCACTTATCTTTTAAGCAATTATTTACAAGCATTTTTTAAAAAAAATGATACAGCTCTAGTTGAGCTAGTTCATTTTTTTATGCATTTCCTTAAAAAAACAAACTTTTTTCCCAGTTTAAGTTCTTCTTACACAACCCTCCTTCCTAGACTCAAGCACGTTTTTGAGAAAAGTCTTGTGTCACACTTGCCCAGTGTTTTGTTTTGAAAGACTCTTTTTGGAGTTTTTGACATGGTAGAAAACTTTCATTATTTTTACATGGCACCTTTGAAAGATAGTTCTGCCCTTTTGACTGTATGGTTCTTTACTATCTCATTTCTGTTACCCATTTTTATCCTAAAGAGGAGGTCCGGTACCTTCTGACATCTGAGACTCTGGCTCAAGTTTTTCACTTCCATCTTGCACTTTTTCCAAAGTGGTCATCATACTATCCTGTACTGGAGGTATGGTCATTGGCTAGGTCTTACCCCCTACCTTTTTCATGATTGCCTCTACACTGGACTGTGTATACCTGCATACACATGGGACACTGGTGCATCAGTCATTACCTATTGGAATTGCTACTTGGATATCATGAAAATATGTCATATCCATGTCTCCATGCCCCACTTACCACGCCAGAAAAAAAATGGCCAATAGTACCTGAAAAATGTGTCCCTTTAAGAACTGCAGGCTTAATAATTAGCTTTTTGATGCAGTATCCATCTTAGTAAAGGTTTCTCTATTCTCTACCAAGATAGGTTACAGCCCTTTGAGATAATTTGGATTACCTGCAGTTTCAAGACAACATGTCACTACTGTTTTTTTATCAACTCTAGTGAATAGCTGCTGTTCCCCAACTTGTCTATGTGGATATTTGGATCTTAAATGCCCCATGTGGTTTCAGTGTAAACTTCCTACTCCAATACCTTGTCATATACTTTATCCATTGCTTTCCCATTTCCCCCTGTGCAACCTGCTCTGAAAAGGTAGATAGCTTCCTATGGGCTCTACGTATACAGATGTGTGCTGCTGGGTATCTCTTCTTATGTGTCTGTGCCCTGCTAGCATGATAGAGGTCATTGTTTTTCCCCATATCCTCATCAGTGTTATGCCTCTGGTCTGCCAACCAAATTATGTTGCCCTAAGGCAAAGTACTGATTGCTTGCACCCTTATGATAACCTCTTCTACAATTTCAAAAGTACTGACTTGGCATCCCCTCACCCACCCCCATGAAAGTAAATGGTTATTTCTACAATACATAACCCCTTACACTGTCATCTGCCTTTCTTCAGTGCTTGCCACATTTTTTTCTATAATCTTCAGGAAACCTTTTAAAACCTTCAGATAAATGGTGTTTAACATGGTTATAATTCAGGCAGCTCAGGTCTGACATTTTGGGCATAGAGGCGTTTAAAAAAAAGTCTCCCGCTACCCTCAGAGAGTTTGGCATTGATCACTCAAAACTACTACACAAAGCCCTGTATAAACATAGGTTAGAAAAGAGTAGCAATATTTGTACTAAAACTAGACAAAGGAACTTGGATATCTACAGCTAGAGTAAGACTGTTTCAGACTACTGTACTATATTTTACTTCCTTTTCTTGGTCAATTATATTTGGCAGTAGAATATCAAGCAATGGATTATTCATAGAGGAGGCACTATCTCACCTTGTACCATAGCAGTAGCAAATCATCATTTTGTTTTGAACTATTGACCCAGTTTGTGATGTTTGGTAAATGTGTGAACTACAGACCAGGTCACAGCTTTTGAGTTCTCTTGCATGGACTCCTGAAGGAGGATACCATTGGGGTAGCACCAATAATACAATGGGACTTGACCTCACCTGGCAAAGGCTTGCCAGCTAAACTTACAACTCTCATCTCCTACTGCCTCACTTTTAACACATTATTTTCTCTGACTTACAATTGCATCCCTTGATTTTTCTAACCCCTTACTTTCCCCTTTTTCTCACCCCACCAATTCCCCTCTTCTACCCTGTCCTCTTCCCCCTTTTCACTTGTACAATTGTATGTAATCAGTTTTACAGTAGAATCTGAAACAGTAGTACTATGTCTTTGAACTAAACAACAAACCAGTGATTCTTTACCTATTGTTCCTAAATGGGTCCTTACTGGTACAATACAATGTGTAGTTATGCATGTAACTTACGTTTTTTTTTTGTGCTTCGATTTTTATGACGTTTATTGTCCTTTCTTCAGGCTATACCTGAATATGGTTTGTGGAGGTCTGTGATCTACCTGCTAACAAATGGAAATAAAATAAAATGCCAGAAAGCAACACCGTTGGCTGACCAGTTAAATGGTTTGTTTCCCACTCTGAATAACTTAACAGGGTGAAAGAAATAAAGGACTCACAATCCATCCATTTTCTAAACCACTCTTCCCACTGATGGTTTTGGTGGTAGCAACCCAAGTAGGATAGACCAGACTTCTGTATATCAAGCAATATTTTACAGCTCAACATTGAGTATTCCCATGTGTTTCCAGGCTATTTGAGAAATATATCTCTCCAGCATGACAGGGTCTGCCCTAGGACTTCATCCCACCGGTAGGTGACTGGTACACTGCTCATAACAGTAGGCAAACAGGGAGCATACTCATTAGGTGTTCAAGTTACTGGTCTCACTTGGTTTGGAAGAACAGCAGCTCTACTCTGAGATCATCTTGGTTTTCTAAGCTCCTAACTCTGTTGTGGAGAGTAATCACAGCAACCTTGCAAAACAAATTCATTTCTGTTACTTGCATTTGTGATCTTATAATTCAGTCACTACCCAAACTTTGTAACCATAGGCAAAGACAGTGTTGACCAGTAAATTGAAATCTTTGCCACATAACTCAATGTTTGCATCACCACACAACCTAATACCATACCTGCAGTACTGGTATTGCTACACCCATCTGCAGGTCCATCTCCTGATTCCCTCTATCCTCACTTGCAAAGAAGAACCCAATATACTTAAACGTCTCCACTTGAGTTAGCTGCTCTGAATCACCTTTGGAAAGCAGCCCACTTTCTTCTGGAAAAGAACCATGGTTCCTCATTGGAAGTACTGATTCTCATTCTGGCCACCTCACACTATGCAATGAACTGTCTCAGTGCAGGACACATACCAGTTACTTGAGATCAACAGGACATTATCCGCAAACAACAAAGATGCAATCCCCACACTGCCAAAGTGGATAATGTCCAAATCTCATCTGGTCTTGATATCCTAGCCATGAAAAATCACAAACCAGTAGGGACAGCATGATGTAGCTTTGGTGGGAGTCCTATAATTAATGTTAGGACTTCATACATAACTCTTGCCATTTTTGGAGACTCCCCCTACTTTCCAGCTATGCTTAGTTTGGAGAAGAGAGAAGTGCAAGAGAAAAGGAGTCATTCCTTCTTTAGAAGTTGAAATGATACTTGAGGTAGTCATTTAGAGGGTCGTTATTTGTCATTAGTGGTGGGAAGGGCCAAATGAATGTTGACATCAGCCCTGTTGGCATTGTTGACATATATTGTTTACTGTAATATCTCGATCAGTTAGACAGATTCACAGAATACTTGTATAGCTAAAAGTGTATTTTATTGTAAAAGGAGAAATATTTACTCTCTTCACTTGAACAAACCAAGTTTTTCAGTGACTATTTTTTAATCTGGTTCATAGAGTGAGATGTGAACTGCCTGATCAAAAAACAAACTCTGTACAAACTGGAAAACATATTATTTCAACCCTTTAACTTTAGGTGCAGGTTTCTTGTGCTATACGAGTAGCAAGTTATTTCATCATCATTTTATTTTATTTCCATTTGTTAGCAGTGGGTGATTAACATACATATTCTTTTGATTGGCAGGGATATAGTTTTTAAATAATAATTTAAAAACTCTTTCTTGCCCTTGGATAATTTAGGCTTAATTATTCTGTTACTTCTTAATTTGCACTAATGAAATAATTTACCAACTGCTCCTAAAAGAAATGAATCAAAATTAGAGTCAATAGATCACAGTAATTGGATAAGTGTCTGAAATGATAGCTCACTCAACCTTTGCTGGGACAATATGAAAGCTGTAACATCTGCTCCTACAATAGGTGCAATTCTTTTTTTATTACTGACACTGTGGTGCAGCAAAAAGAGGGATGTTGTCATTTGGGTAAGGCATTAAATTAAGGTTCCAATTGCATGAGTTGGTGGTACCTCAGATGGATGTAAATGACTGTGGTACTTAATGTAAAGAACAGGGGAGACAAGTTCCACAATGACCACTACATTCAGAGCATCTCTTATTATGTACACCTTATATGTATTCTTTAATCAAAAAGCACTGACAAAATACTCTTCCAATTACTATTTCATTTTTCTGTTTCTTATGTGACGTACGAATCTCACTAGCCTCATATATAAAGCTATGTAGTGCAGTTTCTCAGCTCTCATTAATCTGTACATTGAACATCTCTTAATCCTGGACACTTACCAATTTAGCTTTGTCAAAAGAAGGTCCTGGCTCTTTAACCTCTCTATTTTCTTTGAAAGTAATTGAAGCACTAGATAGTGATTATACAGTGCATACAGGTTATCTGGACCTGACCAAAGCCTTTGACACTATTCGCCATGCAGGCATTATTGACAGACTTGTAAATGTGAATATGAATCTTTATGTTGTGCAGTAGATAGCTAACTGGTAATCTGACAGAACCCATATGGTTAGTTGCAGATGTCATATCTAAAAGCAAGGGGGTAGGACTGACATGATGTCTAAGGTCTTTATTTCATAGATACAAGGTACATGGTTTGATTCTGGGCTTGTTATAGTCTGCACACTGATAGTTTGTATTTGCCTATGAACTTATGAAAAAAGTTATCAGTGGTGTGCCACAGGGGTATTTGCAGGTCCCTGTCCTATCTGATATCGATTTATCAGACCTTCAGATCAAAAATCCTAACCTATAGTTATCTAAGTTTGCAGACAGCTATAAATCAGGTGTTTATTATTCGATCTTCTACTGAGTCTCAACTGCACCAGCTTGGGTTAGACCAAGTTAACAACTGGTGAATGGACAATAACCTCAAATTAAATGTAAATGTAATTCACTTCTGTAAATAAAACATTTTCAAATACCATATAGGTAACACACTGCAATCAGATACTGCCATAATGGATCCAGGCATCTCATCTGATCCATTATTGAAAATAATGTACCTTTTGGCATGCATTTGTCTAAATACATCACTCAATGTTTGAGATCTCAGAAATTCATAACTAAAAAGGTCAATGGCCACACAAATCTTAATTAGCAGAAAACACGACATTCCTCTCTTTACTCAGTCTCTTATAGACTCTTTGGTGGTGATCTGTGTCTAGCCTTTCAGCCACGAAACATCCAACCCACTTTATATTTTAGTCCTTCACAGAACAGGTAATACCTGAAATACACAGTTAAAGGAACTACACCTTCATCAACAGATAGATAAGATACATTGGCATGATAGATTCATACCCCAATGTATCCCTCACCCCTGGAGCAAACTTCTACTACATGACAGAGTAGCACACTTGCCAACTTCAAGGTAAACCTAGATAACTGGATGGGCAGCCTTAATTTCATCCCTGGTCTACCTTGTCTTGCCATGCTTGCGGTTGGAGGGAACTTCTGAAATGGGGGCTAGGCTTGTAATGGTCTGCAGACTGATTGCCTAATATTTATCTGTGAACCTGTGTTACCCTTTTTTTCCCTTAGCCATAACTTAATCTATTAAATAACTTCACTTTTGGATGTGCAGTAGCTCAGTACATTAACCACTCCAAATATTCCCAACATGAGTGATCAAAATTTCATCTGTCTTAATTATAATAGTAATAATAATAATAATATGCATTTATTTCCATATCAACTATTTCAACTCCTCTGTTGTCGGCATTTTTTCAAATTCTTTCACAGAATTTATTGGGTTTACAGTCTTCTTAAGACATTTCTTAAATTCTTCCATACTGCTTGATTTATCAATATGCAATCAATCTTTAAGCACATTATATTTCATTTCTTGTTTCACTTGTAAATTTCTTAAACAGAAGCTCTACAAAATATCATGCCAGTCCATTTCATTTCAAACTCTTGGAGTTCTTCTCCTTCAGCCATCCTTTCTGCTGCCATTTACAGCCCTCCTTCCATACATCGAGCCACTTACTTTATTCCATAATCTTCACATAACACATTTTTCTATTGGTTCTCTCTATAGTTAAATTTAACTACCCATTTTTTGCATCCATACATTGAACATTCTTGTTCATATTTATTTGCTCTGTAATTAAACTCTCCCAGTAATCTTTATATTTTGACATATGACTCTGATTACCATGCTGTTGCTTTAATATTTTAATATATGCAGAAATAAAAAAGTAGCACACTGTAATATAGATGAATTATTTAACTTTATTCCCTGTCATATTGTACACAATCCACTCTATCTTTAACTGAGATTCCGAATATTGTAAAAAAGTGCCTAATAATTCTGATTCCAGTGGAAACAGCTGCATCCTACCCTGTAATAACTGACAGAATTGAATGCATAAATATTACTTTCGTAAATGACATTTTAATGATTCCTAAAACTGTTTTGTTCCATTATTCTAATCGGTGCTTTCATTAATGTATGTATTCTAAGTAACAAAAACCTGTTCCATGAACAATAAAGGTCTTCCTCCCACAGAATTCCAAAAGGATAAAGTCCACCAGTAAAGTTATGTAATCGATTTATTTTCACACCAAACAAAAAACAAAAAAATTTTAGCGCTTTCGTCTCCCTTCGGAGACTTCTTCAGAAATGAATTAAAACCACAAAATGCATCAGTTTTTATACTTTATCTAGTGGGCTGGTCAATAGGTTAATTAATTGATTAACACATTTCATTCATTTCCTTCTAAAAGTGAAATGCACACTATTTTCATTGTGTGTAGAAAATACAATTTTCTCACAGAAAACATTGGTCTTTAAATTCAGTTATCAAATGTCTGTCTACAAATTCAGTATAAATATAAAATATATAATGTTATATTGAATATATCAAAATACGTTGCAATATATTAAATGAATTCAATAAATCATAAGTACATTTAATATACTTATTATAATGAAGAAAAAATGAATGCAAAAAGATCAACATAACTTTCAATGCTTTTTCTAATAAATGAATACAAGTAGATCCACACAACAGTATATCGTACCAAAACCTTAAGACATATACAGTGGGAGACCACTGTTAACATACTAAAAAAAGAAACACTAATATCCTGTTAAATATATTACATACAATAATAATGATAATATTAGTATAAATAGTATAAATAGTATAAAAATACAAAATGTAGAAATATAAAAATGTACATATAAATGGTAAAAATACAAATATAAATAGTAAAAATACAAATAATATAGAAAAATGTATAGAAAAATGTGTAAAAAATGTATGTATACACATAATGTGCACACAAAAGACATACGTACATATACATACCCATACACACATATATATCATGTACCCACACATCTACATACCCACACACATAAACACACATGTATAGCCAAATACATACACACACCCCTCCCCCATGCATACACATACCCCCACATGCATATAACTGTTCTTAATATTAAATACTTTAATTCAATAATTTAATATAATATAAATATACAATATGATATTGTTAAAATGTCCACCTATCTATACAAAATATGATTGTTGTTTGATTATTGTTTCAATTCATAACTATTATTCAACTTTTTTACAGCCCTTTTAGGATCAGCAGCAAAAATTTTTAAAACAGGTGAAATAGATATGTGGGCATTTAATCCTTTCCCTCCACATACATTCAAATGCAATTGCCACATCATTTCCTTATATTCTAACTTTGTTTCCCAGTCCCCACCTCTTTCAGGGTGTCCAACCTCTTCTAATATCCAGAATTTGAAATTAGCCTCCTTGCAACACATCAGGTGCCTATATAATGCATTATTCACATTTTGCTTATTAATATCCCTTATATGTTCATATATTCTGGCTCTAAAATGTCTCTCAGTTTTACCCACATAATATTTTGAACACACCTTACAAAAAGCCAAATAAACCACACCCTAAGTATAACAACTACTATAATTCTTAGCTTTCAAAGTAATTCCTACGCTAGCTATTGTCAAATTCTTTTGTTCTGCAATGAAAGAGCACTGGGCACACCGTCCACATTTAAAAGTTCCCCGTTTTCTATTTGCACCTATAACTGTATTGGTTTTGTTAGTCTTGTAATGTTCCAGCATATTCTTTATATTCCTATTCCTCCTGTAACTATATTTTATATTCTTCTGAAATATATTAGTTTTACCATACATTCCATTGAACATCCTCCATGTCTCATCTATACATTTTCTTAGCCACCCCATACCTTTGTGGTAAGTTAATGTAAGGAAGGGTAAACCATCATTTATATTACTATTCTTATAAATTACTTGTCTGTTTTCTTGCATTTCATTAGCTGTAGAAGTATTGTTTTCCTCCAATAGATCCGATAAGTCCCTCTTTTTAATAGTAAGTAATGGTACATATCTATTTTCATTTCTTCCTTTTAGAATGTACTCTGCTACCTTATCAATAACTCTTGATGGATAGCCTCTCTCCTGAAACATCTGTTCTACATTTTTAATTTCCATGATAAAATCACTGTCGCTTGAAATCATTCTTGCCATTCTAATCATTTGCCCTTTTACAATGTTCTTTTTAAGAACTGGGGGTGATCACTACTGTAATGTAGGTAGGCATTAGAAAAATGCTTTTTCCGATAAATATTGGATTTATAACAACCATTATAATAATCTTTCTCTAACTGAACATCTAAAAAGTGGATGGCATCCTTTCCAGTCTCAAAAGTAAATTCTAAAAAAATTAGTAGTATGACTTATATACCTTATAAAATCGTCAATTGTATTCTCTGCTCCTCCCCATACAATAAAAATGTCATCCAAGAGCCTAAAATATTTTATTATATGTTTTTTGTATATGCAAGGGAAGATAAAATTTAACTCCCAATACAACATCACAATATTGGCATATATTGGTGCACAGGCTGATCTCATGGCAACACCTTCCTTTTGATGGTAGCACTCCCCCTGGAAGTAAAGATAATTATATTTTAAAATAAGTTCCATATTTTCCAGAATCACTCTATATTCATCATGTGTAAGACCATCCATTCCTATTATAATCTCATCAAACCATTTTAACCCTTCATCATGTGGAATGACTGAGAACAGATCTTTAACATCAACTGTTAAGAATATATAATCATTATTGTATGGGCAATTCACAATTTTCTTTAAAAAATCCCATGAGTCAATAAGAATATGTTCAAAACTATTAAAAATATGCTTGAGTTTGTAGTCCACATATATAGCCAAACGTTGAGTTTTTGAGCCCTGGGAAGACACAATTGGCCGCATAGGGGGATCTTTAATAGATTTATGTACCTTGAATTCGAAAATAATAGGTATTACAGGTTTAGGAACACTGAAAAAATTATACACATCTTTGTCAATCAAACCTTGTAGGAGATTGTCCTCATTTATCAGATCAATTTTCTTATACGAAATATTAATTTCATTCTTTGATACAATCTCATATTGATTCTCCTTATCCAAAAATTTCCAGCATTTTCCTATTATATTCCCATTTGTCCATTAGTACCACCCCTCCACCTTTATCTGGCTTCATCACTCTAACTTTGTCGTTTCTACCAAACTCATTTAATATATTGAACTCAGTGGGTGTTAAATTGTCTGTTCTTCCCATATTAATATCTTTTCTATTTTTATTGTATAAATACCCAATGTTCTTCATGACACATTTTTCAAAATTAAATAGTTCTTTCTGTAATGGTGGGTTGTAGGTACTAGATCTTTTTAATTTTGACATACTGCCTTTATTATCTTCATATGTTTTGTCCTTAAAATTTTGAATAAAATTTAATTTCCTTGTATATAACTTAATATCTAACAAGATATTGTCCAAAGGTGGCATACTACTAGGAACAAAACTAAAACCTTTTATAAATAAATTAAAATAGTCTTCACTAATCTGAATGTCTGTATAATTAAATATATTAAAATTGTTAAAAGAATTTATATTATTGTCATCAGTCTCTTGATTAGTGCTCTCCTGTCTCCCAATTGAGGTCTCTTCTGCATTACTTAAAACATTACTAGTAGTTAATATTGCGGTCTCCCTGTATACTGATTGTTGTTCTCCACTATCTGTGCATATGTTGGTTGTACATTCCGGTTTCTTATTCTTTCTGATCTCCTTGGTTCGTCTATTTCTAAAGGGATAACATCCCTCCGGTTAAACCTACTTTCATTGCCTTTATATCTTTGATAATCAGTACTGCCAGTAGCTTGCAATTCATTATAAAACTGTTCTCCATCCCTAAATTCATAGTTTCTCTGATATTGGTTATTATTGTAATGCTTACTAGCAGAGTGATACTTTTTCTTTTTATAGTTCAAATCTGGTCTCCTGTCACAATAATATGCTAGATTTAATTCATATTCCTTTAAATCTCTTTCTATTTTAGACAGTTTTCTATTCATGTTAATATTTGTATAATAATCAACATCCTGCAATATTCTATAAAATATGTTTTTATATTCTTCTACTGAAAATAAAACATCTGTGCTGATACTCAAATGCAAGTTATCAATCTCTTTCTTAGTGTTTTCCATATTCACTTTGTTATATTTAATCATTTCTTTTAAAATGGCCAGCCCACAATCATTTAATATACCAGTAACAATTTTAAAAAACTTGTTGTCATGCTTCGCATTATTAGGATACTTATTCAATCTAAGACCTTTAGGCACAATTTTTTCTTTTAAACATTTTTCAAAATAATTATTTTTGACTGCCCAGGCCTTATATTTCTGTAACAATATTTTAAATGTCTTACAGTTGTCTTTGAAAGTAGGAACTTCCTTATTCTCCTTTCTTCTTTCTTTTCGCTCGTATTACGAAATGAGCGATTAAGCCAAGTTCCAAAATCCATGTCCTTGTATGTATCTGCTATTAGAGCCACTTTCCATTGCATGTCCTGTCCCAGGTTAGACCTCAGAACTGTACAGTTCCTTGCGTTTGCATTCAACAACCCATTCTCCTCACCTCGCCGCTCTTTTCTAGCGTCTGACGTCATCAATTCTGCGTCAAGTACTCTCGGACTGCTTTGCGCACATGGAATCTCGCTGGCTGTACTTAAAGGTATAGCATCTGCTTGCGAATGCGTTTGTATTAACTTGATTAATTCAGATAATAAACTACTGGTATCCATGGCAGGATATCCTCGTTCACAGATCAGGTACCTCCCAAAGGGCAACTAGTAACCACAAAGCACCAAGACATTGTCACACCAAGTAACAAAAACCTGTTCCACGAACAATAAAGGTCTTCCTCCCACAGAATTCCAAAAGGATAAAGTCCACCAGTAAAGTTATGTAATCGATTTATTTTCACACCAAACAAAAAACAAAAAATCTTAGCGCTTTCGTCTCCCTCCGGAGACTTCTTCAGAGATGAATTAAAACCACAAAATGCATCAGTTTTTATACTTTATCTAGTGGGCTGGTCAATAGGTTAATTAATTGATTAACACATTTCATTCATTTCCTTCTAAAAGTGAAATGCACACTATTTTCATTGTGTGTAGAAAATACAATTTTCTCACAGAAAACATTGGTCTTTAAATTCAGTTATCAAATGTCTGTCTACAAATTCAGTATAAATATAAAATATATAACGTTATATTGAATATATCAAAATACGTTGCAATATATAACGTTTTAATTCATCTCTGAAGAAGTCTCCGGAGGGAGATGAAAGCGCTAAGATTTTTTGTTTTTTGTTTGGTGTGAAAATAAATCGATTACATAACTTTACTGGTGGACTTTATCCTTTTGGAATTCTGTGGGAGGAAGACCTTTATTGTTCGTGGAACACATTTTTGTTACTTGGTGGGACAATGTCTTGGTGCTTTGTGGTTACTAGTTGCCCTTTGGGAGGTACCTGATCTGTGAATGAGGATATCCTGCCATGGATACCAGTAGTTTATTATCTGAATTATCAAGTTAATACAAACGCATTCGCAAGCAGATGCTATACCTTTAAGTACAGCTAGCAAGATTCCATGGGCGCAAAGCAGTCTGAGAGTACTTGACGCAGAATTGATGACGTCAGATGCTAGAAAAGAGCGGCGAGGTGAGGAGAATGGGCTGTTGAATGCAAATGCAAGGAACTGTACAGTTCTGAGGTCTAACCTGGGACAGGACATGCAACGGAAAGTGGCTCTAATAGCAGATACATACAAGGACATGGATTTTGGAACTTGGCTTAATCGCTCATTTCGTATCTGACGAAAAAGAAAGAAGAAAGGAGAATAAGGAAGTCCCTACTTTCAAAGACAACTGTAAGACATTTAAAATATTGTTACAGAAATATAAGGCCTGGGCAGTCGAAAATAATTATTTTGAAAAATGTTTAAAAGAAAAAATTGTGCCTAAAGGTCTTAGATTGAATAAGTATCATAATAATGCGAAGCATGACAACAAGTTTTTTAAAATTGTTACTGGTATATTAAATGATTGTGGGCTGGCCATTTTAAAAGAAATGATTAAATATAACAAAGTGAATATGGAAAACACTAAGAAGGAGATTGATAACTTGTATTTGAGTATCAGCACAGATGTTTTATTTTCAGTAGAAGAATATAAAAACATATATTATAGAATATTGCAGGATGTTGATTATTATACAAATATTAACATGAATAGAAAACTGTCTAAAATAGAAAGAGATTTAAAGGAATATGAATTAAATCTAGCATATTATTGTGACAGGAGACAAGATTTAAACTATAAAAAGAAAAATTATCACTCTGCTAGTAAGCATTACAATAATAACCAATATCAGAGAAACTATGAATTTAGGGATGGAGAACAGTTTTATAATGAATTGCAAGCTACTGGCAGTACCGATTATCAAAGATATGAAGGCAATGAAAGTAGGTTTAACTGGAGGGATGTTATCCCTTTAGAAATAGACGAACCGAGGAGATCAGAAAGAATAAGAAACCGGAATGTACAACCAACATATGCACAGATAGCGGAGAACAACAATCAGTATACAGGGAGACTGCAACATTAACTAGTAGTAGTGTTTTAAGTAATGCGGAAGAGACATCAATTGGGAGACAGGAGAGCACTAATCAAGAGACTGATGACAATAATATTATAAATTCTTTTAACAATTTTAATATATTTAATTATACAGACATTCAGATTAGTGAAGACTATTTTAATTTATTTATAAAAGATTTTAGTTGTGTTCCTAGTAGTATGCCACCTTTGGACAATATCTTGTTAGATATTAAGTTATATACAAGGAAATTAAATTTTATTCATAATTTTAAGGACAAAACATATGAAGATAATAAAGGCAGTATGTCAAAATTAAAAAGATCTAGTACCTACAACCCACTATTACAGAAAGAACTATTTCATTTGGAAAAATGTATCATGAAGAACATTAGGTATTTATACAATAAAAATCGAAAAGATATTAATATGGGAAGGACAGGCAATTTAACACCCACTGAGTTCAATATATTAAATGAGTTTGGTAGAAACAACAAAGTTAGAGTGATGAAGCCAGATAAAGGTGGAGGGGTGGTACTAATGGACAAATGGGAATATAATAGGAAAATGCTGGAAATTTTGGATAAGGAGAATCGATATGAGATTGTATCAAAGAATAAAATTAATATTTCGTATAAGAAAATTGATCTGATAAATGAGGACAATCTCCTACAAGGTTTGATTGACAAAGATGTGTATAATTTTTTCAGTGTTCCTAAACCTGTAATACCTATTATTTTCGGAATTCCGAAGGTACATAAATCTATTAAAGATCCCCCTATGCGGCCAACTGTGTCTTCCCAGGGCTCAAAAACTCAACCTTTGGCTATATATGTGGACTACAAACTCAAGCATATTTTTAATAGTTTTGAACATATTCTTATTGACTCATGGGATTTTTTAAAGAAAATTGTGAATTGCCCATACAATAATGATTATATATTCTTAACAGTTGATGTTAAAGATCTGTTCTCAGTCATTCCACATGATGAAGGGTTAAAAAGGTTTGATGAGATTATAATAGGAATGGATGGTCTTACACATGACGAATATAGAGTGATTCTGGAAAATATGGAACTTATTTTAAAATATAATTATCTTTACTTCCAGGGGGAGTACTACCATCAAAAGGAAGGTGTTGCCATGGGATCAGCCTGTGCACCAATATATGCCAATATTGTGATGTTGTATTGGGAGTTACATTTTATCTTCCCTTGCATATACAAAAAACATATAATAAAATATTTTAGGTTCTTGGATGACATTTTTATTGTATGGGAAGGAGCAGAGAATACAATTGACGAATTTATAAGGTATACAAGTCATACTACTAATTTTTTAGAATTTACTTTTGAGACTGGAAAGGATGCCATCCACTTTTTAGATGTTCAATTAGAGAAAGATTATTATAATGGTTGTTATAAATCCAATATTTATCGGAAAAAGCATTTTTCTAATGCCTACCTACATTACAGTAGTGATCACCCCCAGTTCTTAAAAAAGAACATTGTAAAAGGGCAAATGATTAGAATGGCAAGAATGATTTCAAGCGACAGTGATTTTATCATGGAAATTAAAAATGTAGAACAGATGTTTCAGGAGAGAGGCTATCCATCAAGAGTTATTGATAAGGTAGCAGAGTACGTTCTAAAAGGAAGAAATGAAAATAGATATGTAGCATTACTTACTATTAAAAAGAGGGACTGATCGGATAAATTAGAGGAAAACGATACTTCTACAGCTAATGAAATGCAAGAAAACAGACAAGTAATTAATAAGAATAGTAATATAAATGATGGTTTACCCTTCCTTACATTAACTTACCACAAAGGTATGGGGTGGCTAAGAAAATGTATAGACGAGACATGGAGGATGTTCAATGGAATGTATGGTAAAACTAATATATTTCAGAAGAATATAAAATATAGTTACAGGAGGAATAGGAATATAAAGAATATGCTGGAACATTACAAGACTAACAAAACCAATACAGTTATAGGTGTAAATAGAAAACGGGGAACTTTTAAATGTGGACGGTGTGCCCAGTGCTCTTTCATTGCAGAATAAAAGAATTTGACAATAGCTAGCGTAGGAATTACTTTGAAAGCTAAGAATTATAGTAGTTGTTATACTCAGGGTGTGGTTTATTTGGCTTTTTGTATGGTGTGTTCAAAATATTATGTGGGTAAAACTGAGAGACATTTTAGAGCCAGAATATAAGAACATATAAGGGATATTAATAAGCAAAATGTGAATAATGCATTATATAGGCACCTGATGTGTTGCAAGGAGGCTAATTTCAAATTCTGGGTATTAGAAGAGGTTGGACACCCTGAAAGAGGTGGGGACTGGGAAACAAAGTTAGAATATAAGGAAATGATGTGGCAATTGCGTTTGGATGCATGTGGAGGGAAAGGATTAAATGACCACATATCTATTTCACCTGTTTTAAAAATGTTTGCTGCTGATCCTAAAATGGCTGTAAAAAAGTTGAATAATAGTTAGGAATTGAAACAATAATCAAACAACAATCATATTTTGTATAGATAGGTGGACATTTTAACAATATCATATTGTATATTTATATTATATTAAATTATTGAATTAAAGTATTTAATATTAAGAACAGTTATATGCATGTGGGGGTATGTGTATGCATGGGGGAGGGGTGTGTGTATGTATTTGGCTATACATGTGTGTTTATGTGTGTGGGTATGTAGATGTGTGGGTACATGATATATATGTGTGTATGGGTATGTATATGCACATATGTCTTTTGTGTGCACATTATGTGTATACATACATTTTTATACATTTTTCTATATTATTTGTATTTTTACCATTTATATTATTTGTATTTTTACCATTTATATTTATATTTTTATATTTCTACATTTTGTATTTTTATACTATTTATACTAATATTATCATTATTATTGTATGTAATATATTTAACAAGATATTAGTGTTTCTTTTTTTAGTATGTTAACAGTGGTCTCCCACTGTATATGTCTTAAGGTTTTGGTACGATATACTGTTGTGTGGATCTACTTGTATTTGTTAGATTTTATGAATATTAGTCTGAAATTAATTATGTTGTAAATATGCTGAAAGAAAAGGCTTGCTTAAATGCAGAAACAGAGTTTAGTAATATGTGATCAGCAGTCATACTAAATGACCATGGCTTGGAAAAGGAATCTGCTGAATGGACATTTTCCCTTACAGACTCAAACAGGATGTATGCAAGAACAAAAATGCAAAATCTGCTTTTAAAGAACACTGACATGCTTTTCTGCATATAAAAAATGGACACAATGTGTTTCCTAAAACAACAGGATATATTTATGACACTGTGACAATGTGTTTTCTCAAAAATATGTTTTTCTGCATGAAAAACAGGATATGGCACAAGAACAGATGTTTTTATACAAAGATCCAAATAAAATACAGGATGTTCACACTGTCAGAAAAGCTGATCTCTGACAATGTGTTTTCTCAAAAATATGTTTTTCTACATGGACATCAGGACACTGTTACAGGATATTCACACTGTCAGAAAAGCTGGTCTCTTACAAGACATTGTTAAACAAGGAAGCTTAGTATTGTTTCTACAGGATAAGCAATTATCCAAAATATAATACAGAACAATGTGTTTCCTCAAAAATATGTTTATGCATGACTAAAAAGTGTATATAAAGAGCTGTATAAATCCAGCTATGTTAGAGGTATGGTAGGGACACAAGTCCTAAGGTAAATGTTATATCTCTCACATCATCTGTACTATATGAGAAGTAAAGTTGGAACAGTACTTTTAAGCTGCAACGTTATGCTGTTTGGTTCATTATAAAAAAGTTATTGGTTACTGCTCTTAAAGACAAGTGCTGCAAAGTATATTCTCTCATCAGTGTATATTCTCCAAGTTTCTGTATGCAACAGACTGTGAATGCAAATATAACCAGACTTTAAATTTTAGCAGAATCCAGCCAGCAAGACTGTCTTAAGAACACTGCAGATCCATCACAGCAAGCAGTAAGCAGAGAGAGCTCAAAATATTTTTTCAGTATTCATTTATTAGAAAAAGCATTGAAAGTTATGTTGATCTTTTTGCATTCATTTTTTTCTTCATTATAATAAGTATATTAAATGTACTTATGATTTATTGAAGTCATTTAATATATTGCAACGTATTTTGATATATTCAATATAACGTTATATATTTTATATTTATACTGAATTTGTAGACAGACATTTGATAACTGAATTTAAAGACCAATGTTTTCTGTGAGAAAATTGTATTTTCTACACACAATGAAAATAGTGTGCATTTCACTTTTAGAAGGAAATGAATGAAATGTGTTAATCAATTAATTAACCTATTGACCAGCCCACTAGATAAAGTATAAAAACTGATGCATTTTGTGGTTTTAATTCATCTCTGAAGAAGTCTCCGGAGGGAGACGAAAGCGCTAAGATTTTTTGTTTTTTGTTTGGTGTGAAAATAAATAGATTACATAACTTTACTGGTGGACTTTATCCTTTTGGAATTCTGTGGGAGGAAGACCTTTATTGTTCGTGGAACAGGTTTTTGTTACTTGGTGTGACAATTTTTTGGTGCTTTGTGGTTACAATGTATGTATTCTGTCTTTCCGAGTTGTAGCCTTCACTCCTTACCTTGTCATCTAATTTTTACACTTATCTTTAATGCCAATCTAGCCCTCTTTAATTCTAACTCTAGCCTTTTGACTGCTTTTAACCTTCTTTTACTATTCACTATCAAAAGTATATAATTTGCATAATTTAAAATCAAAGGACATATATCAATTTTCTGATTTCCCATCTTGCTTCATTTTCCTTAATTCAATAAAGGTGCTTAAAATATCACTTGCAACACAGGCTAACTCACATTTATGTAAAATTAATCAAACCATATTAACATTCATGTTTACAAACGTTATATATCACATATATTGTTATATCCTATAATCTAAGCAAATTACATCAATTATTCAAATCCTGCCTTCTCTTAAACCCCACTCCTCTTCCAAAAGATTTTTCTGCATTTATTGTTCCCACAATTTCCATTTTCCATATGTAATGTACTCTTATCCTTTTCTAAAGATCCCACTTCCTTTTCTTTTATCTCTGTTCACAATATTCACTACTTCAAGTATAGCTGATTTAGATTTCTATTTTTTAGTAATTGCTTTTTTTTGCAGCCAACTTAACTTTGCCTTACTGTGTCTAGCCAATTCAGATGCTGTATCCCGGATTAAAAAAAAAAAAACTTTTCTTAGTTACACCCAGTATTGACAGAGCACCCTGTTGAGAATTTTTCAAGTCTGCCAACTCATTACACTTCCATAACATATGTTCCTAGTTACCTGTTTCATCACATCCCACCTCCAACATTTGCTATCTGAGGAAAATTATTTAGATTCTGCTTGGGGTATAAATGTATATATGCTAACACTTTCCGCAAAAATCCTAAATCTTTAAGATTTTGCTGCATATTTGGGAGCCACACTTATGTCCTCCCATAGTTTCTTTGTGAATTGCATATCTAATCTCTCTCTCCAATCTTTTCTGACCTCTTCTGATTTCCTATAGTTATTGTGCAATATTTCATATGCCCTACTAATTATCCAATTTTTAAAAACAGCTTCTGTTCTAGATTCAACCAAATGTTCAACCAGTGCAGGCCTTTCATTTAGGATCCCTCTATCCCTTTCTCTCTGCCTATACTCTGATACCAGTATCTGACAGTCAGAGCAATCACTAGCCTGCAATCCAATTTTTTTTTTGGTCTATTCCCATTCTATTACCTTTCCTTTTCTAATTATTTGTTCCCAATACATTGGTTCCTTTGTCATGTTCCTCCAGTAAATTCCATCCCTCTCTTGTCTGGTCTCTGTACCCCTAATTGCAGCCATCCCTATCAGCAGACTCTACCTTCTCCATTTCATTGTTTGCTTAGTTCTTAGCATACTTTCTGCTACTTTATGAATATAATATTCTGTATGACTGTAGTTATTCTCTTTAAAGATCTGTATCCAAAATCCCATTCTTTCCTTATTTCTTTATTTACCCCCTATTTCATCAGCATCCCTTTCACTCTGAATTGTAGCTTTCTACTTGTGTTATGTATAAGAGCCTTAACTGTGTAGCTCTAAAATATTCCTTCAAATCAGATAATCTTAAATGTCCTTGTTCTGTTGGGAGGATCAACTTGACTCTGCCCTCTTTCCCTCCCAAATAAAATGCTTCAACCCTTTATTAATTACGGTCCATAACTTCTCCTCTGATTGATAAAAATATGCCTGACATATGTATATATGGACCAAAACATTTTTACTGTTTGTATCCTGCTATCCATATCCATAGGCAACAGCTTCAAGTTTTTCAGCTTTTGTATTATGTTTTGTTTCATCTCTTTCTACGTATTGTTAGCTGCCATAACTGAAGTCTTTTTAATCCATACTTCTAAATAACTTAGTTTTATCATGTCCCAATAAATATGAGTATTGCTGCACCAATCCATGTGTGGATGTGTAGTTTATAGCTATAGCTTTTGGTTTATATTCTTTAATTTTATACCCCAGAAGTGTCTCAGAATATTCCACAACACTGAGATGTCATTTTCTGGTTCCATCAGGTCCAAAATATCTTCTGCAAATCAAGACAACTTTTCTTGAGCACCATACCAACTATATCCTTGAACTTCTGTTCCTTATTTTATTTGCCAATGGTTCTAAATATACCACAAATAAAGGGAATGTTTCGATACAACGTAGAAAGGAACCCTCCTACTTTGAGGTTTGCCTGCAATCCCTTATACGGTGTTCTAATTCATCTTATTATTGTATTAGGAAATGCATAAAATCAAATTGCCCTATTCATAAAATCCCAGCTTACTCTGTTGAATGCTTTCTCTGCACCAAGATCCACCAATAACAGCGGTATTTTCTTACATTCTTCTTCCCTCTGGATTATCATTGTTCTATTAATGTTGTCAAATGTTTGGCTTCCCTCCACAAAACTAATTGTTTCATATCTATCAATTATGGCATCACCTTTGCCATTCTTTTAGCCATTATAGACAGAAACACTCTATAATCATGGTTTAAAATTAAGATGGGCCTATATGAAGCTGGATCAGATGGGTCTTTACTGTATTTAGGTATTACAGCCACCACAGCTTTTTCTGTGAAGTTGGTGTCTCCCCTCCTTTTTAAAATATTGTTAAACAAACCTTCCAGATCTTTATCACTTTCTTCCCTCCTAACTTCCAAACTTCCACCAGAACACCATCTTTTCCTGCAGATCAGTTACACATCACCATTTTTATCTCCTATCTTAAATGTTTGCTTGTTGATCCTCATCTACCTCTAACATTGGCATATTAAGTCTTCCATAAATATTTCCTTTCATAATTTTTCTCGTTTTCCTCACTTCTCTGTTTTAAACAAATTTTCATAAAATGTCTGAAATGTCTGTAATACCTCTACAGGATCTCTGGTTATTTTTCCTGTTACAGGCTTCCTACGTTTAGCAACAACCTTTTCTACTTTCTGTTGCCTAAGTCACTGTGCCAAAAGTTTTTGTGCTTTGAAGTTATTATAAAAAAAGTTGCTGAACAGCAATTTTTATAAACTTGTGCATATTATCCAGGTACTCCCATATTTTCTCTTTAGTTCTCTGCAATTGTGTTTCTTGTTCTGTGAGACTGACCCTATTTTGTAATACTTTCTTTGTCATCCCCTCTAAATAATTATTACTTCTTAACCAGAGCTCTTTTTTCTTTTATTGCAATTCTATTTTTAAACTCCCCTTTCATTTTATCCCATTCACAAGCTATACCTTCTGGAGTACTTTTTATCTTCCTTTATAACTACTGTATAAATTCCACCACACATTCCTTAAATCGCCAGTGTCTCAGCCTTACTTCTTTACCCTGCATTGTTATCTTAGTAATTGGCACATAAACTGAAAGCATCATTGGTTGTGTATCAAATTAATTAAAGTGATTAAATGCACATGTTCCTGTGGAATATAATTTCTGTCAAGTCTAGCCCAGTTACTGTACCTTGCAGAATAGTATGTAAAGTCTGTCTGAGATCCTAATACTGAATTCACATCTTTCATACCAAATATTTTCATAAAGTTCTTTAAATATCTACCCTCTTTTGTTATATTTTTCCTTCTAGACCCCCACAGATATATCATTGTTCCAAATCAAATTCCAGTCCTCATCTACAAGTAATATTTCCTGCTCAAAGCTGATTATTTCTCCCAAATCTTTTGAGCTCCAAAATAGCAGTTTTAGGTGGAATATAAATGTATACTAGCATAATCCCATCATCCTTGCTTACTACAACAAATTTGCCATTATTATAGTTTTCCTCTTCTATCACTACTGGAAATCCTCTAGCAATTATTGATCTTGATATTCTGCAGAGTATCCACCCTGAAATCCTTTCTTTAGCAAATTCACGTGCTCTGTTCTTTCCAAATGTGTCTTCTGTGGTATTACTATTTACACTCTGCATTTCTTAATATATTTAAATATTCTTTACTTTGTCTATACCTGTGAGGCCATTCACATTCCAAGATAGTATGGAAAGTGTCACCATTATGGTAAGAAGTCATTATTCCTACCTATTATATATGACAGTTTTTTTTAAATGTCGGTTTCCAGCTTTAGTGATACATGTATCAGGTTAATCCTTAATATAGTTTTTTTTTTCTAATCAGCATTGGACCCTATGTCACATTTTACAAGATTTTTTGTTTTAATATAAAAAAAATCTCAAAAAATGCCCCCAGAAAACCCCCATAACCACATAACTTAATACAAACATACACATCTATGTACATCTTCAAATAATGAAGTTTAATCCTCCTAAAAGGAACATTTGGGCCAAATGGGCAGCTGCCGGCATAGGCCCTAATTAACCTGAAATTAAGGTTATTCATGCTAAGATGCATGCTATTACCTGTCCTTCTACTTACACTAATTTGTGTGTTCTTTTTTTGTAATATTTACCCCCATATGAAAATTACTTGCATGCATTCAGAAATTATTAACTTTTAACCAGTGTTGTCTTTTATTGCTCCACTATCAGCTTGCTTCCATGGAAAAGTAAGAGAAAAAAGAAAAATATAGTCCTGTGTTGCAGCTTGAAAGATAAGCTGAAACATTTATTGCTAAAGAAAAACTTTTCATTATATTTGGTGTTCTCATATTTACTTACCACTTAAAATGTTTTATTAGATTAAGTCAAGGGTCTTAATCCAATCATCTATGCAAAAGTAAGAGAAAACATATCCACTGTACATAAATTATGATCTGTATACTTTTACACCTCAGCCCCCACTTCAGCAACCCAAGATTACAACCCATTAACTTAAACATGCTTTTCTCTACTTTTCTTTTCTTTGCACTGTAATGCCTACATTTCTTAAATCAAAAAAGGCATATGTTTACTTTAATAATTTTATCACATAAAAGAACTAAAATACTTTTCACAATGTAAATTGCATATTTCACAGTAAAATGTTACAGAAATACTATTAAGAAATTGTTTTACTTAGTTACCCTTTTCCTTCTTTCTCCCCTCAGAGTTCTTCCAAACATTATTGACATCAAGTAAGGCAAATGTTTTTCAGTTCCTCACAAGTTTAACAAAGTCAGCAAAGGGTCCACTCTTTCCACTTATCCTGATACAGCTGTATTTCACAAATGTGATTGATGCTTTGCAGTCTCACCTATATTCACACATTTACACGTCGCTGGTCTTTTTCCTGTTATCTTCATCTCCCAACTTTAGACTAGTTTTATTCCATGGTACTTCTGAGATCTAGTCAACTCCTGTGCTTTTTTCTCTCAAGCATTTTTCTTTGAAACAGTGGAAAGGGTTTCACAGACAAAATCTCTCTGTATTATCAGAAGAATGAGAAGCAGAGTACCCTTCTCCTTGATGGGTCATTTTGTGGTTAGACAAAAATTTGTATTTCCTCCTTAGCCTTTTCTGCATCAAAAAACTTAGATCCTCCAAAAATATTCTGAAGACAGCAGGATACAGCTTTTTTTTACAGTTTTATCCGGTCATCTAAATATTTCCATTTTCCAGACTTTTATTTGAGCTGATATACTTCTTCAGTGTTTTGTTTATTTTTAATCACCTTACATCAATTTGCATTTGGTAAACAGCTGGTGGCTGTGGTGAGACTGGACAGTAGAGTTCAGAACTGAAAGTGGCCAGTTCTTACTCAGTAGTATAGAAACTGCTACCACTAGCAAGCACTTGAGAAATGCTCTGGTGGTTAAAGTGAGATCAAATGGTACAGTTCAGAACTGAAAGTAACTGCTTCTGACATGACAGAAACTTCCTAGATTCCTTTGCAATCTTGTGCAGATAGGTGTACTCCATGGAGGTCAGCAGATCACATCCAGCTGTCTTGTACTAATCATGGAAAGATTCAGTGCACTGTCACACCACCTGAAAGTTTTTTGGGGGGAATGAGAGTATTTTGACTGCTTGTTCCGAAAAGTGGTTTGACGTAGTATCTTTTTTTCAGGGCACTAAAAATATCCTATAGTAAAATACAGATCATGTCTGGACAAATGAGCCCTCTCAAATGACTATTTGTACTGAACATGCTTCAGACAACTCCCTTTGCTGTTTTCATCTGTTGGGGTAGAACATTCAGGCAGTTTGAATGGGGGAAAGGAGTCATGAGAAAGGAAATTTTTCCAGTCTATGCATATAACTATCCTGACCCATCGTCTTTGGTTATGGTTTGCCACAGAGACAGATGTAGGGACACGTGACTTCATAGTGTCTCCAGAGTGGAGTAGTTGGCAAGACCTCAAGACTATGGCTGATTACCTGAAGAAGTTCAGACGCTCTAAGACAGTTGCTGAAAACCCTTCTTCTACGTCTGTGACCGCTCTGAAAATTGTCCAGAGAAATAACATTTCCAGATTGTTAACTTTGTGGGTGTTGACCAAGTTTGAAGCATATTTGGTGAAGGCTACTCTGCCTCCTAAAGAAAGGAGAATTGAAATGACAGGAACTTAAAACCAACGTTTGTAAGTCTTTTATTCTTTCTCATACCAACAACTGTCAGAGTCTATAATTTTTCTCCATATTTTCTATGCTTGCTTCCACTTTTGGCTCCAATACAGTCAAGACCTTGAAAAGCAGCATTTAAAAGGGCTGCCTTGGTACACTCTGTTGAAAGTTATTAGATGACTGCACTCATTACAGTAGATCACAAGGCCCAGACACAATCTTCAACAGCACTATAAGATTCCTACATCATGTTTTTTGCCATTAACACTGTTGTCAATTGGGATAGTAACTTGCTCTTGATTGGGCTGTTTGACAGCTGGTTAACATACATGACATTAGAGATACTTCCTCTGAAAGTCCACTACATCAGCTAGATGACAGATTGCTCTCCATGATAAAAGTAGAAAGTCTACTACACATCAGCTAGATGACAGAGTGCCCTCCAAGAAATAGTACACATGTACATATTCTTCCCAAGGCAGTCCAATGCTTTGAACTCCTTTCAGCAGGGGGGGGGGTGGGGAGGTGGACCTCTACAGTCTGTAAGGGCTTGTATGTGGGAGCCATCTTAAGACCAGCTGCTGAAACCTAAGTGTCTGATTTGGAAGCCTCTGACCTAAAGTCCAGTCCCTGTGAGGCAGGTCACAGTCTTATTTATATGAGGATAGAAGCTATAGTATCCTGATTCTACCATGTAGAATGTATGGCTATCTTTAAAACATACAGCAATGGTGGAATCTCTCAAGGTGTTTGGTGGATTGACAGGATGATCTTCTACAGCATCTGGTATGGGGAAAACATTGTGCCTGTCAACTACACTTTACCTGAAGCATCATTTCCAAGCCATTTCCATACTCAACATAATCAGGAATGAATGCAGAGAAATTTGTACAATTATCAACATTTAAGTCAGTCATGAGTAATATGTCAGAAAGATCCAAATGAGGATTTTGAGGGAGTGAGTCAGAGGATAGACCTTTTATTGGTTGAAATGTGCCCAGGGAGCTGTGAAAGGACCTCACTCTGTATATGTTCTGCATGACATTCTGTGGGGCTTTGTGCTCAGTAGAAGGTATTTCTGATGCTGAAGGTATAAAAGCTAGTATTAAAGTTTAGTATGACATTTGGGGGCATCATGGCAAGAATAGTCACAGACTCGGCATAGACTTAGGAATCAAAAACTGCACAGGCCTAGACACAACATGCGAAGAGTACTTCAGCATTCAATATGAAGGTCCTGTCATTTGTACAGAACCAGGAAAAGTACAGTTTTGTACCTACCATAAATGTAGATGTTCGAAGATCCACATTGCTGCAGTCCTTACACTTGGGTAGTCCGCTGTCCTCGGTCGGCCCGAATATCAAAGTATAAGGCTGACGTCGGTCAAGGCGCATTAGACTGACATCAGGACGTCAGGGTACAAATGCGCATGACCAACGTCATATCCTCAGTCTTTTCTTGCCCCAGATGTCAGAAGACCCTACAAAGAAAGGTCAAAACCAAAAAACAGCAAACAACCAACCAACCACCCTTGCACTAATAATATGTACAATATAGACAATATACATAATATTTACAACCCAACCCACACAACCGCCTCTAACTACAGAGGGGAAGGAGGGAGGGTAAATTGGACTGCAGCAATGTGGATCTTCGAACATCTACATTTATGGTAGGTACAAAACTGTACTATGTTCTTCATCTCACATTGCTGCAGTCCTTACACTTGGGTAGAATCCCAAAGCAGAGATAAGGGAGGTTGGCAAAACTATAGGGAAGCAGGAGCTGCCAAAATGCCCTGTAAAACAGCAGTGGCAAAACCAGCCCTAGATTTAGAGTAAAGTGGAAGGTGATAATGCTTTGAGAAAGTATGCACTGAACTCCAGGTAGCTGCCTCCAAAATATCTTTAGTTGCCACCCCCCTTAAAAAGGCTGTCGAAGTGGCAGTAGCCCTAGTGGAATGAGGCCTAATCCCAGCTGGAATCTCCTTGCCATGATGGGAATAACAGAAAGCAATGCAAAACCCATTCCACTTAGAAATAGTTTGTTTTGACACAGGCTTGCCCTGAGAACTCAAAGCAAAAGAAACAAATAACTGCTGAGACTGCCTGAACTCTTTAGTTCTGCTCAAATAATATCGCAACTGCCTGTGTACATCTAAAGTGTGCAAAATCTTTTCCCCTTTATTTTGGGGATGTGCATAAAAAGTAGGCAAATGAATAGTTTGGTTTAAAGCCACACTAGAAACCACTTTAGGCATAAAGGAAGGATTAGTACGCAAAGATACCCTATCCTTATGGAAAATTAAGAAAGGCTCAACCGCCATAAGGGCCTGCAATTCAGAAACCCTTCTTGCAGAGGTAATGGTCAACAGAAAAGCAGTCTTCCATGACAAATATTTCAACTCAGTAGTAGCTGCAGGCTCAAAAGGTTGTAGAGTGAGTTTCTCCAACACAAAATTGAGATCCCAAGCAGGAGTAGGAGCTCTACGTGGGGGTCTTATATTCTTTGCCCCTCTAAGAAATTGCTTGAACAAAGGATGAGAAAACAATGGTGGGTCACAGTCATAGTGAGCCAAAATTGCTGCAGCATGAACCTTAATAGAAGAGAAGGACAAACCTTTGTCCAGTAACTCAGTAAGATATTGAAGAGCCACACTTAAATTAGGCTCAGAAACATCAAAATCCTTTGCTGCACTCCAAAATAAAATCTCTTCCATTTATCTGCGTACACTTTCCTTGTACTAGGCCTTCTAGCTTCCAAAATAACATTCAAAACTTGCTGTGGAAGTTGAGACCCTTTATGGTTCAAAACAGAATATGCCAGGCTGTTAGGTGAAGAGAGTGAAGTTTGACATTGAGTAAATGACTGTCCTCCTGAGACAACAGGTGTGGAATCGAAGGCAAAGGCCATGGAGGCTCCGTGCCAGACTTCTCAGTAATGGGTACCAGTGCTGTCGAGGCCAATCTGGAGCTATTAAAATCATCCTTGGCTTGTCCTGTCTGACCTTTAGAAGTACCTTTGGGAGGAGAGGCAGAGGTGGAAAGGCATACACATGAAGATTGCTCCAATTGAAAGAAAGAGCATCCACTTTCCAAGCTGTGGGATGAAACCTTTTCGTGCAAAACTTTGGCAGCTGGTGGTTTAGTGGAGAAGCGAACAGATCTATGTCTGGAGTTCCCCATGACACTGTCAATTTCTGAAATACATGAGGATCCAATTTCCACTCGTGGGGATCCATAATTCGTCTGCTCAACACATCTGCTAAGGAGTTCTGTGCTCCCGGCAGAAACCTTGCCTGAAGATTTAGCTGTAAACTGAGAGCAGTCTCCCACAAAATCATTGCTTGCCTGCATAGAGGATAAGAATGTGTTCCCCCTTGCTTGTTGATGTACCACATGACAGTTGAGTTGTCTGTTAGAATCAACACCTGCCCTGGAAGAAATAAATCCTTGAAAGCTATTAATGCAAACTGGACTGCTAACATCTCCTTCAGGTTGATATGTAGATGTTGTAGTCTGGCAGGCCACTTGTCTTGTATCCACTTTCCATTTAGATGAGCTCCCCAAGCTTTGTCTGAGGCATCTGTCGTTAGAATCTGACTCGCCTCTGGCCGGGTCACAGAGAGTCCCTTGTTTAGGTGACATTCCTGAGCCCACCACAAAAATTCCTTTTGAATGCAAGGTATTATTTGAATGACAGTGTCCAGATCCTGGCAGTGCTGTGTCCATACATTTTTGAGATACCATTGTAGCTTCCTCATATGCAGTTTGGCATTGGGAAGCACCAGAATACAAGATGCCATGAACCCCAAGGCTTGAAGGACTGTCCTTGCAGTCAGCCTGGACTGATGAGACAATTGATGAAAGTAAAGGGAAAGATTCTTTTGTTTGTCCGGGGTCAAAAGGCCATCTGGGATGCTGTATTCAGTCTTACACCCAGAAAGCACATGTCCTGAGAGGGTACTAGACTGGACTTTATTTCGTTCACAGAATACCCCAGGCATCTTAGCACTGCTATCACATATTCCAAATGATGAAGAAGCTCGTCCCTTCCTTGAGCCAGAATCAGGCAATCGTCCAAATAGGGATAGATCTGTATTCCTTTTAGCCTGAAGAAGGCTATCACTGGAGCCAGAACTTTCGTGAACACTCTGGGCACAGTAGATAAGCCAAAGGGCAATGCAGAGAACTGATAATGAGAAGTCCCAGCTCGAAAACGCAGATACTTCCTGCAACTCAGTCTGATAGGAACATGAAGGTAAGCCTCCTTGAGATCCAAAGTTACCATCCAATGATCTTTGCCCAGCAGAGGTAAAAGCTGTTGCAACGTCAACATTTTGAACTTGGGAATGTCCAGATAAGTGTTGAGGATAGATAAATCCAAAATTGGTCTCCACGTGTTCCCCTTCTTTGGTACTAAGAACAGGCGAGAATAAAATCCTAGGCCCACTTCTGGCATAGGGACTGGCTGAATGGCCCCTATTTGAAGTAACAGAGAAATTTGTTTGTGAGCCTCTATTCTTTGCTGAGGAGGAACGTCTGGCATGCCTTTGAAAGGAGGCAAGGTATGGAAATAAAACCTGTAACCTTGGTGTATGATATCCAATACCCATCTGTCTTGGGTAATTAAACTCCAATTTTCCTTGAAAAGTGTCAACCTTCCTCCCAAAGGTGCTGCCAGACGAGAAGGCTCTGGCAGCTGAAATGGTAGGTCATTGGGTCTGTTTACGAAAGGACTGACCTCTGCCCTCACCCGAAGACTGTGCAGGTGAACTCCCTGTTCTAGGCCTGAAAGAGCCCTGAGCTCTGCCCCTACCACGTCTAGATCTACCCCTAGACTGGGAATCATAAGAAGGATACGTCCACCCCTTGGCAGGCCAATTTCTACTAAACTCGGAGGCTGAACCTGCAAAAAATCTTTAACAGTCTGCATAGACTTAGCCTTGTCTTCCATTTTCTTTAAGACTGCCTCAACAGGTGAACCAAACAACACATCAGATTGTAAAGGAGCATCTAAAATCCTTGTCTTAACATGGTCAGATAAATTCTGATCCCTCAGCCAGGCATGCCTGCGAAGAACTGACCCAGTGGCAGCCACCCTAGACGAGGCCTGTACAGCATCAAAACCACATTGCAAAGAATGCTTACCCACCTGTTCAGAAACATGTACTAAATCTTGTAACTCTTTACACTCAATACCTTCCGCCAGAGCATCTACCTTAGACTTCAATTGAGAAAGTAGATAGTTTTGGTATTTCAACATGTGAAACTGGCAATTCAAAGCCCTCATAGCAAGGGTGGAAGAAGTATAAACTTTCTTTCCCCATCTATCCAAAGCCCTGGCCTCTTTATCTGGAGGAACCGGATTTTTAACAACAGAAGCCTTAACACCCTTAGGCCCCTGACTAACAGTTTCTGGGTCCGCCCTAGGACTCTTAAAAGATACTTATGAGCTTCAGGCACCCTGTAATACTTATCCGGTTTAACAGGAGCAGGAGGCAAAGAATCAGGATTAAGAGAAGCCTCTGCAAACACATCTTCCACAACATCCAGAACAGGAGGTATAGCCAAAGGCCTATGCTGGGGTAAAACAAAAATTCCTAAGCCTTTTCCTGGAATCAGAGAAGTCCTGACCTTCCCACTTAAAATGCTCCCTCATGGAATGAAGAGTCTCTGAAAAGAAAAATCCTCAGGAGGAGAAGCAGAAGGAGTAGAATCATCCACATCAGAATCAGAATAAGGAGAATACTCCTGCAAGTCTTCAGCCGAAGACTCTGAAACATCCGAAGCCTGCTCAAAACTCCCAACTCAGGTTCCACCCTAGGTCTCTTATCAGGAGGGCAAAGAACCTCTAATCAAAGTAATCAAATCTTCTGCCATTTTAAGCATATGCTTCTTGGGCACAGATCCTGAAGAACTAGGAGTGACACCAACTAAAGCTAAACCTGGCCTGCCTCTGGGAGAAGCCTTGGAAATAGAAGGAGAAGGCCTAACCACCCTAGGAAGGGAGGGGAGTACAGTAACCTGAGAGGCCCCTTCAGCCTGACCTGCCTCCTGAGAGGCCACATCCTGCAACAACAAAGTCTCCCCCTGGGACTCCAGAGAAACCTCCGGCGGAACCCCCGGCTCCACCGACACCTCTAAAGAACCGGCGTCCGGTACGGACGGCTCTTCTTGCCTGGGCTTAGCTGCTTTGTCCTTGCGCTTCTTCGAAGAAGCGGACGTCGGAGCATCCAACGGCATATTATAATTGCACCGCTTCCCGAAGACTAACCTGGCACAATGTAACCTTCTCTTAATAGTGCGCTTATTGAATCTAGCACAAAAGCGACACCCCACAACGTCGTGCTCAGGCCCTAAACAAGGAATACACAAAGTAAGATAATCTCTATGCGGTATCTGTTTCCCACAAGAAATACAGTTATTCACTTTTTCTGACATCCGGTAAACCACTGAGGCAAGAAAAAACTAAAATATCCCCCAACGGGGTACTTAGCCAACTTTGACTCTGTCTGAAACTCCGAATTCGAAAAATTTCAGAACGCCGAACGGCACTTGCAACGCTGCTTCTGCATCGGACCATGCGGCAAAAAAGACTGAGGATATGACGTCGGTCATGCGCATTTGTACCCTGACGTCCTGATGTCAGTCTAATGCGCCTTGACCAACGTCAGCGGACTACCCAAGTGTAAGGACTGCAGCAATGTGAGATGAAGAACATCTTGATGTGGACTGCATAATCAAGGCAGAAAATACCACAGTTGAGACTAATGACTGAGATCTACATTGATGGCTCACCCAGAGATGTGGGTTGCTGTACTGACTCTGATACCAGATGGGTCAACACCAGCGTGCTCTGGACCAAAGCTGTGAACACTGGAACTAGTGAAAAGATTTTGGGAGCTAACGGCTTCTTTGTGGTCAACCCTCTGTCCCCTACACACAGAATGAAGAAGGGAAAAAGGCACCAGAAAACTTTGCCTAAGCCTTGGGAAAACCTTCACCATGAACTTTTCATAGTCAAAATCAAACACAAGAGAGAACAGCCTTGCCTTGGTCTGAAAGATTTTGGTATCCAGTTTCTTGAATCCAGTACAATGAACATTTCATTTACTAGGTTTGAATCAGTTAAAACAATTAAAACCTGAGATTTGGAATTGTTAGGCAAGGCAATTGCAAGGCATTCAGTCTTTTCAAGAATTTTGACTAGCACTTTTAGGAGGCTCCACAAAAGGTGCTAGAAAGGAAATTCTGTTCTCATAGGAAGGCTTTGCATATACTTCTTTACTTACAGGATGCTTTTGCATGGTCTACAGAGCAGTCATGGATCCTGCCCTAATGGAAATACTGCACATCTGCAAGTCAAATGGGACAAGATTCACTTGCTCTAGGGATCTTAACCTAGCCTGCGACATTAAAGAGACATACCGGAGAGACAGATATGTCTCCCAGAGTTTGCAACACCTCTGGTGCAAACTCCCAATTCACATAAAACAAAGCTCCTTTATGACCCTATTTATGTGTAACTTAGCCAACTGGATGGGAGACCATAAATTTACCCTGGGGGTGTCACCTATGCCCATCTTGGATAAGGGCAGTCAGTGCTGATCATAGACTTGCGCTGCAGATATAGACCATACAACTTGGTTAAAAAGGGAACAAGGATATAACATGGCTAGGCTTATAAAGGCTCTATGGCCAATAGCCTGGTAACCTCCAATGAACGTATTTCAGTAGTGGAGTCCTTTGAAGGCTTTGAGACCACATAAAAGCTTTTGAGGCCAAGGAGGAACATCCCAGTTCAACAAAATTTTCTGTTATACACATACTCTTGGATAGATATTTCCTACAAATGCAAATGTAACTGATCTTTCCTATGTCTAAAACGTGAACATTCTGATAGACTGCAGTCTTCATGCAAATAAGGTCCATGCTACAGCTGCCAGCTCTGGGGAAGAATTTCTTTCCTATAGGCACATTTGTGGAAACTGTGCTATCTTGAAATGGGGATACATAAAGGTACAATATAAGCAAAAAGTAAACACGTTTCTTTAAAGAAAGGGAAAAGTATATAAACTGTCACTTAGAAATGTTTTAGGAAAAACTGCAAAGGCTGTTGAAGTTCAACAGGCAATAAGCAGTTCAGAATGACTAAACAGTGACTGTAGTCTCTAAAATATTGAAATATTAGTTTGTTTACTAGAAGAAGAAATGGCAGTTTGAGGTGGCCCTAGGCCCAAGACACAAAGGAATAAATATAGACAGAAAAATTTCCTTGTAAGAAGGATGCTGTGTCTTTCGGCTTTTCCCGGTTAGGGGTCGCCACAGCGGAACTCCGGTCCGCTAATGATTGGCAGTAGATTTTTACATGCCGAGTTGCCACCTCTGACACACAACCTTCAACGAAGGTACGCCCATTCATGCATGTCTCCACACAGAAGACGCTCTAGCTGAGAATTGAACAGGACAATGTCTTACTGTGAGGCGACAACGCTACAGCAGCACCACCACCGCGGTATAAAAATGATAAATACTAAATAAGACAATGAGGAAAAAATTAGTAATAAATGTTAATACTAAATGTTAAAGTACTTATAATTCAAACAATGTAACTTTCAAAAACTCAAGAAGCAGCCTGCAACATGTTGCATTTGTCTAAATACTAGTGTAGCAGTTAAAATCTGATAAGGAAGAACTTCACAGTGCATTGTGCAAGAGGGAAAGATAAAGCTACTTAGCAGCTAGTAAAGCTCTGTTTGCTGAGCATTCCTAATGCCTACAGCTTAAGTCCTATAATTTACCATGGATAGATCTATTCTTACCAGATATGGCTTTACTTATTGGTTAATCTACTAGTGAACACCACTTAGTGTTTCAGGAATTCCCTTCCCTCCCTTCAGCCTCTGTAGAAGTGTCTCTTCCACCAGATGCAGCTTTTAAATGTTCACTGTAAGTGAGGTAAATGTATGTTCTTATATTGGTTATCTAACAACATAGTTTCAAGTTCATTGAAGAGCCTAAACACAAAAACATTATAAATTCATCCATACATTCACAACCGCTTTTTCCCATTTTTACATATGGGGTCGGGCTTTAACAGTGACAGTCATCTATTACCAAGGTTCACACCACTAAGTGGCTAGCCCTGTTGCAGCTGTTCTGCCATACCACACACTTGCATGCACACTCACACCTATGGCCAGTTTAGAGTGTCCAATCCAATTACTGCATGTCTTTGGAAGAAACCCATGCAAACACAGGCAGGACATGCAGACTCTGCACAAAAGGTATCTCAGCCGAGAATCAAACTGGAGAACCTCTTGCTGTGATGAGACAATGCTATCCTAAGCACTTTATAAATAAGAAACATAAAAAGCTGACAGAACTCATAAGAATGAGTTAGCAGTATAAAGAAGAAATACCAATAACATAGAGAAAACAACAGTACCAGTGAAATTATATAAACTGGATGGAATTAGCCTTAAGGATTTTAAATGAGGGAACAAAATTTTTAAATTAAGTTTGGCAGTTCCTAAATAAGAAGCAGTCTGAAGTAGCCACATAAGTGACAATCTTTGTAATATCTTGGTATGTTGAACAGCTGTTAAAATACTGACTTGAAAAATCTAAATGATGCTAGACTTAATAAATACAATACAAATGCAAGTACCATATCAAACCTTCCTGATTAAAAGCCTCATTAAGTACATTATCTGTACATGTAAAACATTTAATAATGTGTAGTAATATGTATAATATGCTGGGAATAAAACCTACTAGAATGTGAACAAACTTGTGGGTTAGTTCTGGGAATGTACTTACATTTGTGTAGCTGATGTGTTACTTCAACAGTTACTCCAGTGCAGTTGCATGGACAACCTGAATGAGAGATTCTTAGAGAAAGAAGTTCCAAATTCTGACTGTTGCAGAAGATAGACGAAACCAAGAGCTCACTGTAGAACAGATACTATATATACATATATAAGAACATGTGTCACTCCTCTTAGTCACACTGTGTGTAAGCAATCTTTACACCATTCATCATGTAATCTTCCTTGTAAATGTCATCCCCTAGGTTATGCTTTATAGGAATCCCATACCAACCCGATTTTATTGCATTTCACAGAGAAAAGCAAAATGAAACATATTAGGAAAAGTACTTGCTAATTTCATTTATTATGATCAGCACAAAGAAAATGTTAACATTTGATTAATATGTTTGATTTTGAAATAATCACAGAATATCCTTTTGATTTCAATGACAAAGTGCAATTCAACAAACTTAAGGGTGTATGTTTAAACAGTGCACATTTCAAAATTCTTCATTCAGTGTTAGTTTGAATTTTTTTACTTTAAAGGGTATTAGAGGGCCCACCCCAAGTAAAATATTTTACAACTCTAACCAGGGCCGGCCTTAGCCGAAATGGTGCCCTAGGCGAAGTAATGCTCCGGCGCCCCTTAAGCCCCACCCACACCACACTCATGAAGCACCCCTATTTGAGCCACACCCACTGGGTCATTCCCCAAGAAAGCCACTCCAGTCATTTTCTTAAATTATTTAAATGCATAGGAAGAACAAGATACCTTGTAATGTAGTTAAACTGCAGCCCTTTAGGGGGTAAAGTTTGCCAACATCCTGGCAGATAGGTTCAGTGCTATCAGTTGTTTCTGTATATTTAGTGCCATTGCACTGTAACTCAGAGCAGATCTGAGTGTTACCATTGAGATTCTTGACATAACTATAGAATGCTTTGTGGTTGTCTTCGTAACTAGCTTTGAAGGATTTTATGAGGGATCTCAGCTTCTTACTGAGGCTGACCAGGGAGTTCATCCAATCATGGGATTTTACTCTCTTTTGCAGCAGTTTCTTTCTTCTGTTGTAGAGTTTGTTTATGGCAGGGGACCACCAGATTCGCTTCCTTTTTTTGGAGGACAGCATCTTGGTTCTGTTAGGGATCGCATGATCCATGCGCTAATGTAAGTACTTATAAAGTGCATTTGTGTAGGATTCAGCACTTGTACCTCTATTGTCCATCTGCATGGGTGCTGTGAAGTTTGCCACTTCTGTCTTCAGAAGAGTGAAGTTGGCTTTGGAGAAATTTTTTATGGTTGTTTCCCTAATGGGGGTGGGGGTGGGATGTGGATGTCTAGGGTGATTAGCTTGTGGTTGGATGACCAGGTCTAGGATATTGCTGCCCCTGGTGGGGGTGTGGATAAGTTGATCGAAGGCATTGGAATTTATGAATTCCAGAAAACGTTAAGCAAAAGAGTTGGTACATGAGTAGTTTTCCCAGTTAATGGTGGGGTAGTTAAAATCGCCCATTATTAGGGTGTTAAGTTGTACCCTAATATTTTCCAGTCTATCAAGAAATGAGGAGTGGGAATCCTGGGGCAAGGTGTGGGGGATCTGTAGCAAGCTACAGTTTGGATTGCGGTCTTGCCCAGACTTAGTTGCACTTGGATAATCTCGGATGCCTTATGCTGAGCAGCTAGCCTGGAGGTGTGGATATCCTAAATGAATATGGACATGCCTCCACCTTTAGTGTTTCAGTCCAGGTTAGGTGGCTGAAAGTTGTGGTATGAATTATAGCCTGGTAATGCAGGGGTGCTCTCTGGAGCCTTGACCCAGTCACTGCACAGATGTCGATGTTCTCCATTTTAAGGAGTACCTCGAGTGAGTGCATTTTGAGGTTTGGACTTCTAGCATTGAGTAGCATTACCCTCAGATTTTGCTTGCTTGTACCTTTTATGGTGGTAAATTTGTCATTTGAACCTGGACTAAAAAAAGCACTATAAGGGGTGGCAAGAGCCTTAGCCAGTATCCGGAATCCCAAGGGCGACAGGTGCAGGCCATCTCTGACAAAGCATCGTGGTCTGTCAATCATGTCATCCTAGGCAGACAGATACTGGATCCCCTTAGAGTGACACCAGAAGCTTAGCCAAATATTGAAGTCAATCATTTTGTCCTTGTACTGTGGTATCATTCTGGGTGATGGCAGGATGCTACTCAGGGTTAGGGTCATACCTGCCTGGGCTACAAGATCGGAGAGCTCCTCCATGTCTCTCTTCATGTAGCCCAGGGAGGTAAATAATTACTCTTAGCTATAGGCTCCAGGAGTAACATGCTCTGCCACTTCTCTTCATACGTAACGGATGCAGGACACGGATGCAGGACAGTAAACCTATGTGCAAATGACACCTTTTGAAAGGATAATACACTGTTATGGGTTACAGAAGGATGAACGTTAGTGGGCTGCCCATCTTGTAAATTTACCAATATTAATTATCAAGGTGGTTGTGACATACTTGTGCATAATTTTAACCATCATTCACCCAAAAACAATCACAAATAACCTAGCCAAGCTAGTCTCCACTATACCATAAACCTGTGTTATAGTGGAGGCCCATGAGACATTTGCAAATGGCCTCTTAAGGACATATAAGTGTTTTACTACATGACCAGTGAATGCCCATTGAATTAAGTCAGTTTGAGTGCATTCAAGCAAATAAAACCAAGCCCCATTAGCTGTAGACATGCCAGGATTCTGACCTGGTCAGGGCATTAAATTGTCTGACTACACTTTATTACAAACACAGAGCTTAAAAGTCAATGCTTTGCAACCTGTCAGTGGGAAGTTTTGATTTATTGGCCAGAACATACTTATATACTTTTAGTTGAAACACTAGTGTCTCCTTAAGAGGTAACTTGAACATACCCCATGGGCCTCCGCTACAAAAAATATAAAGTATTACTCAGTTTAGACTCTAGCTTGACTATGTCTTTCTTGTAGTTGCAACAGGTGGTACAAAAAGAAGAGAAAAAAATACAATGCAGACAAAGCAATGTCAAGATCCAGTTCTCACACAAAAATACTGAAAAGTGCCAAAACATTAAGACACAAATTAAATTAGACAATGAGTTACTACTGCATAAAGCGGGTTACTATGGTTCACAAAAAGGATAACCAATTGTAAAAATTATTAAACAGTGATCCTACTGCACACATCCATAAAGGGGTCTGACTGTGGCACCATTCAAAAAAACGCTTGATCTAGGATAACACACTCAGATGATATGGCTTTGTGTGTGTTTTGTTCTGATACAGCGCAGTGAAATCTTTATATTTTACGTCCAGACAGAGCATACAGTCAGTTCACAAAATGCACTCAACACAGACACATATCCTACAACTAATCACAGAACCCTGTAATTAAAATAATAATATGCACTGCTACCCCAAAAGCCATAGAGAGCTAGAGAAGGCAAACTATTCCTCAATCGAAACACAGCACAACAGATATCCTATTTACATACCCTCTTGTTAGAATTCATCTCCTTATACTACCAATGCAGTGTGCACATATTTCAAGTAAATCCCCACATTTAATAACATAAAGCTAATCACGGCTGTATCAAGAAAAAAAAATGCCATAGGAACACACGTGTGAACATACCGCCTGCTCTCTGGAATGGAAAGGGGAGTGTTAATACTGCAAACATGCGTGCAAGTATAAAATTCAGTTATCATGCATACTTGCACATCTAAGCATCTGCTTTTCCAAGAGAAATAAATTACATGTACAAAAGGATAATAATAAAAATCATACTATCTTCCTTGCTTTGTAGAAACCAAGGCCTACATATGCCATAAAAAAATGCACTTTTACCCGCAATCAATAAACTTATTAAACATGAAGAAACACACAAAATAACCAATATGCATTTTAAAACAAATCTCCTTCCAACACCATCAAATATTTACAAAAAATAGTTTTACAATGAACAATACCAGAAAAAAATAGAAGATTCCCACACCAGTGTTTGCAAATTCCATACACATTCATACACACATACTTTCTCTCACATACAGAAACCCAGTTTAAACTACACACACACACACACATGAATACACTTACCTTCTTTTTAAACAAAATGCCCACACACATACACACGGAATTAATCCCTCTCTTAAAGTGCTTGTTTAATTTTTGCACGCCACCATAGAACGTCTTTACATCAGTGTCGTGCGTCAGTGTGCATGCGTATGACGCGCATGTACTTCTTAAAGGTACTGGGTGGAACGAGATTTTTTTTTTTAAGCCTCCTAGCCACGCTGTACGTATAAAAGTGGGAGGGCACTCACTACTCCCTGTCATCCAGCGCACGGCGCCCTATGGTTTATTTATTCATTTTAATTAATGTACTTTCGTATTATGCGTTCGCATAATAAGAAAAGTAAACTATTTAAAATAAATAAATAAATGAACACAAACGGCGCCCTTTACTAGGCCGGCCTGTATAGCGCCCTAGGCAGTCGCCTAGTTCGCCTATGCCTAAGGCCGGCCGTGACTCTAACATTCTGCATTGTAATCAGTAAATTGTAAATCAGACTACTATGATATTTACTGTGACCGTTATCCTGAGTTTACCATTTCACATAGTCAGACTGTAGAACTATGAACATCTGTGAAACCTCAGTTCTTCACACTGTAAATGTAAAACAGTTAACTGAAAGACAAGTTTTGCAAATACAAGTCTTCTGGACTAGTATCAATAAAAGGGGAGAAAAAACAGGCATTCAGTACAACTGTTCAATCAACTGCAGTTTGTATATGATGCACAGCACCAGGGCTCCAGAAAATGCTGTTCTGGGGAACCAGTCTTCTCCAGTCACAGGTTGAAGTACAATTTGGTGAACTGCTAGCCCTTCTCTACAATCTCATCCTCCACAATCTGCTTTCTAAACTATTTAATTCATATTTTGTACTGGACCCATAATTGATGTTGACCAGTACTTTTATTTTTTTCTTTCTATGAATGAAAACTGGTTTATTGTAATAAAGAAGTAACTGCTGGAATAACATATTTTGCATTGTATTTAAACAGCACAATACTTATCAAGGCTTCCCGTCATAAATAAAAGACCATAAGTATGAATCCCTCTCCTATGAAAATGAAATTATTACCTACAAATCATGAAATGTTCTGTATTACCATTAAAGAGTTTTGTGTGTGTGTGGGAGGGGGGTATCCTGTACCTCTCAAACCACTTACTTTGAAACTCTTGTACTTAGAGTAGGGGGAATGTTTTAAGATACTAGAATCTTGTGTGCCTGTATGTGTGTAAATTACACACACACAAACACAATTCCCTCTTTTTCACAATTAGGTTTGATATTTTGAGGCTCACAACTGTGGCCTAGTACTTCATACTTGCATATTTGCACTTCATATGTCGAATACACACAAGGATATGCAGCAGATTCTTAAACATGCTGAACACAGAACCAGTTTTGACTAGATATTAACAGGCTGCCTGGGAGTAGTTCTGCTCCCTTCTTTACAAAGTTTAGAACTGGTCTGCTGCTTTTTGATGGCTGTGCATCATTTCACATAATGTTCATCTAAGACAGCATTGTGAGCTACTACATCTTATCCTGTTGGTCAGTCTACTTCATGGACTCAAACCTGAACTGCATCTTGCTGATAAACTTTAAACTAATGTAGTTTGTTCTTTTTAGCCCTTCAGTACACAGCACAATATGTTCATGCACTCTGGATTCTGAAAAGGTGTTTCTTATGTTTTAGACTTGTATGGTAACTTCCCTTTAAGGTTTTAGAAACTGAATGCTTAAGCTGCAAATTACCTTCATAGTGGGATGAAAAAGTTCAGTTCTCTACACATGTAAGGATGTAGGTATTTTGATTTCAACATTTTGACATTTCAGCATTATACATTCTTTATTATGACTTACTGTATACTGTAAGTTGACATGGATCGACTCTGAGAAACTACTTCATTGTAAAGAATTATGACTGGGTCTCCAATCATATCTAATTTGTTATATGTATGAAACATGCATGTCAAGAAATTCACCTCAAGAGTAGAGTAGTGGAGTGGAGTGAAGTGAAGCTTGTGAAGTAAATCATGACGTCTGTGTTGAGTTGGTTATGATAAGAGTAACCCATTCATAATTCTTTGTAGTGCACGTTATTTTTGCTGCTCCATGTACTACTGGTTCCAGAAAAAACTGTAGGAATGAGAATTTTTTATAGCTTTGAAAGCCTTAAACAGTGCAGCCACAAAGGCAGTGGGCAGAAATGTCAATCTGATGAATAAATTGCTTTAAAAGCTGTTAAGCATTTCAGTCTGCAACACTTTTTAATTTGTGTAACAGCTTTTAAAGCTATAAAAATGCTTCACATACTGTTCTGTCACAGCTGCTGTAGCATGACATTAGAGCTTAACCTTGCTGAAAGATGCTTAACAAAGTTGTCTTTATCTCAAATTTATATTACATTTGCATTAAATAGTCCTATTTTATCCAGCTTATCATAAAGAACACTTTTTTAAGAAAATGACACCTGATCATTCTTACAGTTTAATTTACTACTAGATGTTATATCTGCAATATTTTAATTGCTGTATAACAATTTATTTTATTTATTTAACATTTGTTTACTGGGAAAGTACAACTTGGAACAAAGCCAATTTTTCAGCAGAGGCCCAGGAAGAAACACTCCAGATGCATGTCTTTGTAACGTGGGAGGAAATCGAGGGTACCTGGAAAAAACACACACGAACACAAGGTGGACATGCAGACTCTGGACAGGAGGCACTCGAGCCAGAGAATCTGTTGCTATGAGGCGAAAATGCTACCTCTGCACCATTGCGCCATCCAAGTAGGTATATAGCAATGTTTATTGCCTCAGGGGAAGAATAATAGAAGCAGGTTTACTCTGTCAAGAGCAAAACAACTCAAAGGGACAGTATCTGATTTTAAGCCAGCATTAATACAACAGTGTGTCCACAAAATGCATCTTCTGTAGTTTCTTCCTCAAGATAACTTTTTCAAAAAAAAAATCTCCAATATTTGCAAAAACATACTAAAACAGTGTAAAGAAACATACAGTGTTGCATTCCTATACATTTCCTGTCAGTCCTTGATATTTTCTATGCAAAATCAGCATTGGAATGCTTACATTCTGTGATTTTGCAGTTAACATGGTTAGCAAAGCAAACAGTAAAAAGTAGTTACACTCTGTATTACTTACAGCTCATTTTATTTTTGTGTGTATGTATGTGTGTATATATATATATATATATATATATATATATATATATATATATACATTATTCATAACATATGTAAAATAAAACAAAATGCAGCTAGAAGCTAGAAACTAGGATATAATTAACTTGGTGAAATATTAGAAAAATGTACTAACAGACTATCATTTGGTACTGCCTGCCAATTTTTTTTTATAGCAGTGTTCTTGTGCAGCCATGTTCAGGATAACATAAATGCGTCAGCCAAAATGTCTTCCATCTCTTAAAAGGTAACTCTGCTAGTGGTTAAATTATGTATGTACAGATTTTGCCAATTCCAAAATTAAAAAAATGTGTATAAACAACATGGCTTAGACAGACATGATATGACCTACAGAAGCACAGTTTTGTTAAAAATATCTATGAATTTTAGGCCAAAATCAATGTTTCATGGTGCCAGCATGAAGACCATTTTATGTTAAACTGAGCTGCTCAACTCACTGGTTTATGCTTTATTGCTTAGCCTCCTAATATGTTCTTCAACTATAAGGAAAGGTTAAATCAGTTCAAGAGTTCATTAAGCAAAGCCTAATAAATATACTGCAAGATTCTAAGAGAGTGGATAGTGTTACAGAGAGTTTCCACCACCCTGAAATGCTAGCATGATACTAAAGTTCAGCTCTGAGTAGTCTCCACACTACCCGATGCTGTGCTAATACTGCAACTGTACTGTGCACTCATTATGCCAGGAGCAGGTAATGAGATTCACTAAATTCTGTGTTAATGAACCCATTACCTATTCCTGGCATAATCTGACAAATGCTGAGCCTTTCCTGTAACTGCCAAGTTCACCCAAAGCTGGCCATTGTCACAACTCCACCTATATTTAAGAACTGGAAATACCCGGAGTAAGAGCTCTAACTTATAGGTGGCACTGACCATCTTGGTTGGTAGCCAACACAAAAATGACACCATTTGCCAAACGTACAAAATCTGTCCTACAAACCCTGTAAAGACCAGCAGTAGAGTAAAGGAATGTTGTGATGCTGAGAAAACAATCTGCAGTTTGAATATTTAAAAAAAAATGTGTAATTTGGAATGGTCTCCTGCATAAGAAGGGAAGAGCTCCAACCAATAACAAGCATGTGTGCACTCATCAGTTACTCCGTAATCTGCTTCCATATTGTAGAACAGCTCCACCTGTACATCAGTACTTGTACTGCATGTTTCTGGCTTATTGCCTACAGGACTGACACCAGCATACAGACTACCTATATTAGAAGAAACCATTCTTTTGAATGGGACATGCTGCTACTTAGAGATTTCACAATGGTGTTTAACATTAGCCCTATGACTCCCAATAACATACCTAGATGCTTCTTGGTAGGTGTGAAGGATAGCCTGGCTCAGTCCCTTCTGAATATGTTCAACCCAAGCCTCTGATGGTTATGGATAAAAGACTTTTGGAGAACTGTCACACTGGTACCACTTCATATGGGCAGACCCATCACTGATCCTGAATTTCACCAGTATCGTCTCTAAGGTCATAGAGTTCATTATCATATAACTTATAAATAACAAAAATGGTGACCTTCCGTCCCTTGATCTATATCAATCTAGCTTTGTGAAACGCAAATCTTTTCTACTCAGTCTACCTGATATCTTTACAAGGATTACTGTGACCCTGGACAAGGGATAGACTGTTCACACTACCTGTCTGGATCTGGCTAAAGCTTTTAACACCATTCCCCAAGCAGGTATTTCTGACAAGTTCATCCACCTAAATGTTAATCTATATGCTGCCCATGGGATTGCCAAATGGCTCACTGACAGAACCCAGAGAATAAGGATCGATGGCACCTTTTTTTTTTTTTTTTTGCTTAAAGGTATCACAAATGGTGCCTCACAGAAAAAAGCTCTTGGCTCTCTCCTCTTTGGCATTTACTTCTCCAGTATGAAAGGACTTTGACTAATCCAGTCTGCATGTCATTATGAAGTCCCCTAGTGACACTCATTCACTCAGACTCCAACAAGGACTGGATTAAACCAATGCCTGTGCAGTGACTATGGGCTCAAACTCAAGTGTGGCATGGTTTTATTTGGGAAACAGGACTTCCAAATTCATACCACATAAACAGTACCCCTCAAAACCGACAACCACTAGTGATCTGGGTATCTTTGTTGATAATTAGCAATTATTTGATCAGTGCGTATCGGACATGGTTAGACAATAACGCGACCAGACTTCGTTAATTTCTCTTCTCATCTTGGTCCCAAAAAGTTTTAATCCTATCTCTGCATTAGGCCACTCATTAAATACAATGCCTTATTTGGAATGTATCTCTCCAAACACCTTGCCCATTTAGGGACCCCAAAGATTCCAGAGAACATTCCTAGAATAAGCTCCCTAAGATATTTGAACAGGCTAAAATGTCTCTCTTCATACTCTGTCTTCTACAGGTTCCTGCATAAACTTGCCTGGCCTTCTATTCTATAAAATCCCCTGCCATATTAGACTTCCTCTACCTTCACAAAACCAGTGATGCCACTAATACCAGAAACAAAGAGCTTAATCTTTATCAGCAGTTATGTAGGGACTGTTGTCTCAATATATTACACACTCCATGCATTCCATACTTGTGTAACAGACTCCCCTCATAAGGGAAACAAAGCAGAACACTAAAAACCTTTAAAGAAAAACTCCCTGATTGGATAGTATGTCAAAAATTCACCCCTGGGTATGTATTTGTAGCTTTTCCATTATCAGAGCAGCTAAAGCATCTCAACTCTATTGTGTTATTCTGACTAAGCCTATCAATGGTCCTGTGTGGACTGTATGCCTAGTAATGCCCAAGAAGCTACGCAAAACAGATAACAGATGAAGCCTATGGGTTCTACTGATGCTGAATTTCCACCAATGGCAGATGACAGGACTGAAAAAAGGAGTCTAACTTGAATGGTGAGATTCCCACAAAAATGGAGGATGTTGGCAAAATGCTGTTAGAGTCCTACCGTGTTATAGTATGGTGGAGGCTGTAAAACTCCAAAGAGGTTGGATTTCTATTAAAGATTCTGCAGTTCTAACATGTTAGACCAAAGTCTGGGCAACAGTTAGGGGGTGTTGATTAACAGTGCTAAACCTGCTTTACAATTACTTGTTTACATTTCCTTTGCTCAAAGGAAAATGTCAGTCTTTTGACTTTGACACACAAGCTCATTAAACACTATGCAATGAGAACAAAGTAGTACATTTTTTAGGCTAAACAAAGAAAGTATGCTTGCATGAATACACTAACTACAACAGGAGATATTTCAGTAAGATCAATCTTGCAGTAGTTCTGATGACATACGGGAATAAGCCAAAGGAAGGTGTTCAGACAGACCAGAGCTTTGGAGATAAGCCAGCACTGGCAGGATTCTTCCATTCTTCCAAATGCACAGATGTTGGTCTGTGTCCTGGATAAAAGGTATAGTCAGACCACACCATCTTTGGCTTTCTTCTTTCTAGCAAAGATGTTGGGGGGCATGCCTGCAAAGGAAAGAGATTTTTTTTTTCTTTTTGCTCAAAAATGGGGTCATGTAGATGTAGCAATAGCCCTAGTGGACAGTCCCATCTGCTGCTCCTGTGCAGCTCATGTCAGGGATTAGAGGAGCAGGAACATTTCACCTGGAGCACACTAGAGAAATGGTAGTAAAATGTTAGGGGATAATAATCCCTATTCCTTACTTCAGCAAGAAAAAATTACTAACGAGTAACATAAATCATATGCTGGAAGGTGTGTGGGAGGTAGGACTGCAACAGTGATCCTACTCAAAGAGCTATTACTATGGTGAGCGTGTTCATACAAACTGTACTATGTTCTTCATATAGATACTATTGTAATAGCATTCATCACATCAGCGAAGATTTCCAAAGCAATGTATGTGGGTAAAGGAAGCAGTAAATGCCAAGAAGAGAAACCAGTCCAATGGGGATCAAGAGTTCAGACAAGTAAAACTTCCAGTTCTATGGGCTACTGTTGTCTCTCCTTAGTCTTTTAAAATATGTACATGTCCAAGTAAAGCAAAGTCTTGCCACCATGGCAGAGGTAAAAGAGCCAACTGTTTAATAAAATGCAATAAAATAAAGCAGTTCAAAAAGCAGGATAAATCTTGATAAAACAGACAGGACAAGCGCTTTCAGCTATCCAAGCCTTCTTCCGATCCTGCCATTTCCTGTAATCCAAGGCGCACAGAATAAGAGATGTGCTGGATAGCCAATTTACAGGCTGATAAGGAACCAGGACTTAATGGTATGGTTGCTTTAAAACCAGCGTTGAAAGGCAGGAAATTATCTAGATACTGTAGCTTTGTTTTCATTGGTGCTTACCCTGTTTAAATATCCTTGGATTACAGGAAATGGCAGGATCTGACAAAGGCTTAGATAGATGAAAGTGTTTGTTTTATCAAGACTTATCCTGGTTTTTGAACGTTGTTATTTTACTGAGTTTTATTAAACAGTTGTTTTTTAAAACAGTTGGAACTTTTACCTCCACCATGGCGGCAAAACTTTGCTTTACTTGGACATATACATATTTTTATCTTTGGTAAGGCTTGCCTTCAAAGCCTTTAGTGTGTTTATTTGAGTATTCTTTTAAAATGGGCTGTGTCTGTAGTGTGCCATCATATGCCATCTCTCACACACGGCCGGCCTTAGGCATAGGCAAACTAGGTGACCGCCTAGGGCGCCGTACAGGCTAGCCTCGTAAAGGGCGCGTTATGCACTTACTTGCTTATTTTTTTAATTAACACAAAGTTTGCGCTCTTCTTGGCACTGGAACTAGAGGGCGGAGATATAAAGTGTGTGTATGTTACTGTGTGATAGTAGGTGTGTGTGTGTGTGTGTGTGTGTGTGTGTGTGTGTGTGTGTGTGTGTATATATGGAATTTAAACTAGCCATTCGTTCCTTTGAGAGTCTTTGTTGCTGTGCAAGAGAGTAGGTGTGTGTGTGTGTGTGTGTGTTGGAGTATGAGAGCAGAATTGGAGTGTGTAGAATTTAAAGTAGTCGTTAGTTGCTGTATGAAAGGGAAGGTGTGTGTGTGTGTGTGTGTGTGTGTGTGTGTGTGTGTGTGTGTGTGTGTGTGTCTTGTGGCAGAACAGACAAGGTAGGTGTGTGCTTACTTTAAACTAGTAGTTTCTCTCATTTCTGTATGAGAGAAGTGCTTGTGTTTTGTATGAGAGCAGAATTGGAGTGTGTAGAATTTAAAGTAGTCGTTAGTTGCTGTATGAAAGGGAAGGGGTGTGTGTGTGTATCACTCATACTAGATACCTCTCAACTTCTTAGAGCAAGAAATCTGGGCGTGTGTGTGCGTGTGTGTGTGTGTGTGTGTGTGTGTGTGTGTGTGTGTGTGTGTGTGTGTGTGTGTGTGTGTGTGTGTGTGTGTGTGTGTGTGTATCACTCATACTGGATACCTCTCAACTTCTTACAGCAAGAAATCTGGACTAAGCCATAAAGTGGGATAATGGCCCTAAAATAGGAAAACCTTTTAAATATTGCCCTTACAAACTTAGAAAGTTGATAGAAGGCTGACAGGTTTTGTATTAGTGCTGCGACTTCAGTCTTGAAAGATTTACCAGTAATTTGGAAAACATACAAAAAATGAGGTCCCTTCTCAAGTATCCAGATTTAGCAATATAGCTTGCCTGTTTCTCATAATTTGTGGTTTTCTGGCAAATCAGGGAGGACTGAAGTCACTAGTGCTGCAAGCAAAACTCTCTATTTTTTGGCCATTGTATCCACATTATTTTAGGCTCTGTCCAGATTTTTTGCACTAAGAGGTTGAGAGGTATGCATACCTCTCAACTGCCGAGATTTTTTACTTATATTTTTGGCCTATTCCTCATAAAAGTTATGGTTTTCTTTTAAATCACTGAGGATTGAAATAATTAAATGCCAAACATTTGAGTTTCAGCCCTCATTTCCTTCAGAAAATGCATGCTAAGACAAATGCTTCTAAGTCTGTAAAAGCAATATTTTAATTTGTCCCTCTTTTTGTGGCCTTTGCCCCCCCCCCCCAATATTTTAGGCTTTGTTCAGCTTTCTTGTACTGAGAGGTATGGGAGGTATGGTATGTAATGCCTTAGTTGCCGGTTATTTGGTGCATTTTAATGGGGATAGGGGTCTGCATTCCTGAGTGTCCTCTTTTCTATAAGATGCCTAGTTGTCAGTTTCTCAGTCATTCCCTATTACCAGTTTTTTTAATGTAAAGTAAGCAATTACTTTGTCAAGGGCAGCAGGAACTGAATTTGTAGATGAAGCACTGAAATGTAAAGTTGTTTGCCAGTAACAACCTCTTCATTATTTACAAATCTCTTTAATGTAGAATTATTCGGATGAATTTTACTTCTGCAGAGATTGTGCTTATGACTGACACTGGTGGATTAGTTTGAGTGGCCTTTTATGGTTACAATGTTCTGAAATGGGAAGTTTTGGCATTATTGTGTCATGCATTTTGTTTCATTGCTTGCTGGAAAAATGTTAAAAATTACAAATTTAAAACTTGCTAACAACTGGTGCTGCATTGTGCAAGGAATACAATTTATTACAATCAGGAAGGCGAATCAAAGAACACATATGTTTATTCATGGCCATAAAAATGTGTTCAAGGAGCCTGTAGTTTGAAAATAGCCCAAAGGTAAACTTAATTCTCCACTATCCAGATGGATTAAGTTTACTGCTCATGCTAAGCCTGTTTTCATTGTGAGGCTGTACTGTTTAGCAAGTGGCTATTGTTGTTAGTGCCAAGTCTGTTTTCAATGTGCAACTGTTTTATCAAATGGCACACTGTTGTAGAATCTGAAAGCAGTGTTAGTAGCATAATCGCTTTTGGTGCAGAAGGCTGTGGCTTCTACTTCCACACCACATAGATGAAGTACTGACTTCGCAGAAGTGCTGATATTGCAGTACCCATATGATTGCAGATTATTTGGTGTATTATAAGGAGAAATAGGGGTTCTACACTCCTGAGTGTTTCCTACTTTGTATGAGAAGGCTTGTATGAGAACTATGAACTGGTTGGTTTCAGTCATTTCTATTGCAATATTACCAGTTTACCAAATTTTCTATGTAATATAGATGATTACTATAAGGGCAACAGGCACTGAATTTGTAGATGAAACACTGAGATGTAAAGTTGTTTGCCAGTAGCATCATCTTTATTAGTTACAGATTTCTTTTACTGTGGAATTCCGATGATTTTACTTCTGTAGAGATTTTGTATCTAGTGATATTGGTGAATTGTAATGACAGAAGTCTGGGGTTGCCTTTTATGGTTCAAATTTTCTAAAATGGGTAGTTTTGTCATTGGTTTATATTTTGTTTCATTGCTTATTAAAATGTTTAAAACTACAAATTTAAAACACATTCTAACAAGTGGTGTTGTATTATACGAGGAATATAACTTAATACAATCAGGAAGGTGAATAAAAGAACAAATTCCTGTATGCATTGCCCTAAAATGTGTGCAAGGAGTCTAATTAGGAAACTGCCCAAAAGTAAACCTAATCCTCCACTGGCCAGATGCATTTTCTAAGAATGTGGGGTTTCATGCCATCTCAATGACAGAAGTTTACTGGTCATGCTAAGTGTGTTTTCATTGCGAGACTGTATAGTTTAGGAAATGGCTATCTGTTTGTGCTATTGTAGTTTAAGCTACTGTATACAGGAGGGAGAGAGGTAGCTATTCTACTTTCACTGAGCTGTAAGGCTGACTCGCCTATCCAAAGTAAATTAAACTGTGTAGATTACCTTAAGCATCTCTTTGAAAGAAGGCACATGGGCTTCTATTTTCTGAGAGCATGACTTTTACAGTAAAATGTGTGAAGGAGCAACAGATAAAGCGGGTTTATTAAAAAAATTCCACCTTCACTTGCAGTTTAACTATATTACAAGGTATCTTTTCTTCCTATGCATTTAAATAATTAAAGGAAATGACTGGAGTGGCATTCTTGGGGAGTGACCTACATGTGGGTGTGGTTTATAGGGGTGTTTCATGAGTATGGTATGGGCAGGGCTTAAGGGGGTGTTGGAGTACTACTTCGCTTAGGGCGCCATTTCAGCTAAGGCCGGCCCTGCTCTCTCATTCTGAGTGTCCACTTTTGTTTAAGGCAGAATAAGTTTTTTATACACACTTAGGGAATAAAGGTACTAAGGCTAATAACAATTCTGACTATAATTAGTAGCCCATGCTTTTCATATTACTGGCTATATATTTCTGTTTATACACTAACCACCCCTGGAAAGGATCTACATATTCAATATTGCATATCTGCACCAGCAATGCTTACACTAAGCTGACAGTGCTAGCAAAGGTAAGCCACAGCAATGTATTTAAATGCAGTGCTTGAAGAAAGCAACATGAGAGAGAGAGAGAGAGACAGTAAATCCAAACCATAGCCTGTTAAAGTACATGTAATACCATAAACTAATGGAAGTATCTAAGACCATTGCGCACTTTTCTCTTAATTTTAAAATAATTAAAACTACTGTTAAGATGATAATTTCTACGGGCTTTCACTGGACAATTTAAGACTAGATACACAATCATGCATACAAAAGATTTAGATGAAAATTAAACAGTAGCCATACAGAAATATTTGAAAATAAAACAATAGCTGGGAAATAAAACTTCATTTGATGTTTGCTGTTTACTCTTCAAAAGTGACATAAATGGTATAATGTTAATGTCTGTAGACCAGTTATGGCACTCTGGTACATAAAAAATCTTAGTGCTCACCAACGTCTGAGCAATATAAAATCTCTACTAGAACACCCACTACATCGACAATGAATCTAAACTAGACTTTTATGTCCAATAGTTAGTATCAACACTTGTACTCTGAAGGTCCCAAATTGAACAGAACCTTTTAATGGAGACATTAAGGAAGTGTGCCCTCTCATCACTCAGGAGTGCAAAATATTTCCAGCACAAGCATCCAGATCTTCATGACTAACAAAGAAACAAAACGGGTATACCAGTAAAAAGAATAAGAATTAAAAATAGGAGGTAGTCAAAGCAATCCCACATCTCCCAAGGCATATATTTAGAAACCACTTAAAATTTCTTAGAATTTGATTTTCTTGCATTGTAACTTAAAACATTTCTTGTGTAGGGAAGCACTTTGGTAGTATTTCATTTAGTTCTTTTGTGTGCTTGGATATTATAGATTATTCATTATGGACTTGTCAGACTGTTCTGTATGCATTCTCTTTGCTGCATGTCCTGAAGACTTTGTGTCTACAACTACTTTTAAGAGAACAGTCCCTGTTGGGTTAACCATAAGTTCTAAGCTGCTTGTCAGTTCATGTACACCAAGGAGTGTAGGAGTGGGAAGTATCTGGGTAATGACACAGTTCGGGTTGCATGCCTGTCCATTCCCAAGTGCAAACATCACGATGGGAAAATGCTGAGGTCCACCAATTTCCTGACGGTTTACCACAGCAATTGCAAAACTGCCATCTGAAAGAGGACGCTCCCATACATCAAAGGTGCTGCCCTGTATGGGGGAAAAAGACAAAAAAATTAAATATGTTTTTTCTTTGAGCAAGACACCAGAAGTGAGCATTTTCATACCTTGTTTAATAATTCAGCCACTGCATATCAATTTTAAATATTTACTGATTGATTAGATACATCAACTAATCTGAATACCCTTTTAAACAATGATCTTCACAAATAAGCAGTATATAAAAAAACACAATAAAAAATAATAAAACCATATGAGAGGGAAATACAGCAGAAATGTAAAGTAAATCATTAACAATATATTTCAGGTAGCATACAGCCCTAATCTAATTACATCAACTTTGCTATGCCACCATGCAACTCCTGAATGTTTAGAAAGATGCCCACTTGCCAATTAAAGTTTGATGCTACAGTTATCAGAACATCCACAACAATCCTGCCGAAGATGGAAACATCTTCTCCCCTAAAAGTTTACCATGCATTGCAATGAAGGCTGTTCCAGGGAAAAGAGCAAACCTTTTAATGAAGCTCTATCTCATAAACACAATTTTGATCTAGGTGCCTGCAGTCTTGCCAGAAAGAAAGTGGATGGGCCAGAGGGACCATAGGTCACGGACTGAATCTACCTCAAGAACAAACTCTGAACATTTGAAGTTCCTGTCCCAGACCCTGTCAGTTTCATTTTAAACTTGGGCCAAGGAATCTTAAAATGCAGTCAACCCTGTGCCACGCCCCCCCCATCCAGTTGTCTTTAATTTCAATTTAACAGTTTAAGTTCATTTCATATTTTTTAATTGAGGTATAGTCATATTTCTTCACTACACTAAGTTACTAGAGAAGACTGCCAGAGCATGTGCTTGCAAAATGTAAATTACAATATTGAAAATGAGACCAAATCAGATGGTGCTCTGAAAACTAGGCACAAGTCACCCCTGATTAATCTCTGTGAAAGTGAAAACAAGAGTACATTTGTTTCTTCTCGTATTCACCAATTTAAATCCTAAAATGGGCTCCTATCCAGTCAGAGCTTCCTAGTAATCAAATGTCAATGAATAAATAAATTATCCTCTCGGGTGACATTGTGGCAGAGTACCTTTTTATGACAGTAGACTCAAAGGCTGATTCAGACCGTCAGATAATGCCCAGCTTATGGCGATTTGCAAACACATGCAAAGAAGCCCATGTTGCAGTAAAAATGTAATCAGTCAAAGCATTTTTAAAAAAGACCTGTCTAGTAGCCAGCATTCTACTAGAAAACTCCTTAGGTGTGCCACATAAATCTTTACTGTATTTTATGTAGCAAAAGACAATACAATCAGAAAGCCATCTGGACAGAGCAACTTTAGATACTTTTGGAATCAAACTGTTGGGAGCACTGAAGACAAAAACAAGCTGGTGCTCTCTTTAGACGTGTCCAGCTAAAAAAACAAGTTGATGCTATCATTAGGCTTCTCCAGCTAAAACATAACTGAAGTGGACAGCCAAGCAATGTAGTATTCCCCTTGATTCAAATGTTAGGGGACAGACATAACTAAATTGATTGCTTGGTTCAGATTTCTTTCTGTGGCTACATTTGGCATAAAGGATAAGTTGATCCACAGTGATACTCTATTTGTGGAAAAAAATGATTTGGAAACAAACGAATGTGCCTGCAGTTCCAAAATGCCTTTCAGAGAAGTGAGAACTACCAAAAATAAAGTTTTCCATTTTAGGAATTTTAGTTCTGTCCTAAAAGCTGGCTCAGGGGAAGGTAAGGTTATTTCTTCCAGCACTAAATTAAGAATTGGTTCTTTAAATGAGGGTTGTACCCACAAAAGGGCATACAGACTTTCAGAGAAACTAAGCTACAGTGATTTATTCCCTGAGAAAAATAGATATTGTTTCAAAATATAGTTTGATGGAAAATATTTCAGTCCATTATGCTATCCAGTACCTGAGCAGTTGCCTAAAAGGCAAATCTTCTCCACTTACTTCTTTCTGCATGCTTCTGTGGTTGGAGGCTTCTGGGCAGATGTTGGGATTTGAACCACCCTGAAAGAGTATGTGGGGATCTTGGCCTTCGACAGAAATGGAAAAAAACATGTAGTCAAGCAGGCTGTCTCAAGTATCCTCCACTTTATTATCAGAGTGGAAAAAAGGTCTGCTCAAGGCTGTGGTGGACTATTTTTGAGGAGTTTTGCCTTCCCACAGGTGTGTAGGGGTGCCTGAACAATCTGCAAAAAATGTTTTCCTCTGCACCATTGTCATCAATGGAAAATACTTCTTCAGACCTCACTAATAAATTTCCAAATGATCACCCTTTGATATGTCATAGTGGAAAGAGATAAGAGAAAAGAGAGACATCCAAGTGAAGCTTGCTGGAGGGGTGATTTTGAAGACTTTTGAAAGGTTTCAAGTGGAGGAGCTTTTTCAACAGATAAGGCCATCTCTTAGGGCAACACATTTGTCAATTCCAAAATAGGGCTATAAGGATGGTCTTAGCCTTGCTTTGCATGTCTTTCTTCAGGAATTCCTAATAATGGGACATCTGAGGAGTGATTCAATAACACTCAAGGGACATTCCTTCATGTGTGTCCCTGTAGAAGGAGTAAGGAAAAACGTTGCTAAACTTGGAAATGACTGTGGAGGAAATTGGGTCACAGAAGGCTTGTCCCACTGGCACAAGAAATTTGTTATTGCCAACAGACTGAGAAACCACTTGTGTGACAACAACAATACCCAAACCTGCCTATGTATATGCACTGCTATGAGAAATTGATGAGACAATATTGCTCTATGGCTTCTTGACATAGGGTGTATAAATGCATTCATCACTATCTACTGACATACCATGGTACTACCATGTTGTCTGAGTAAATAGCTATCACATTCTATTTAGGATGGAAGCTCTAAAAGTCCTAAAGCATGAATGCTGTACTTATTTACAGGATATTAATATGTAGGCTGGCCTCATTCTATAACCAGGTTCACTGGCCAGTCTGCCATAAACAAGCCCCCCAGCCCAGTACAGACACACCAGGGTGGCCACTACACTTCGGGTGGAAAGAGAGTGAGAGAGATGATGGCAGCACACTTGAAAAAAATTTCTTGCCTACATTGTCATGGGGTATGTATACTGCAGCACTCTCTGCTGAAACCATATGACGATTACCATGAATATTGATGTTGCCATTGAAAGTTTGAAGCAAATGGGTGCCACTATGTTCTCTGCAGAAAAAACAAGATGGACCCAGGACTGCTGGGCTAAAATATTGACCATCGGATAACCAGCTGGGCAAGACCATGCTGAAGCAGTACACTATGAAAGTCAGCAATTGCAGTGACTCAGTCTGGTACTTTGTGTGTTCACAGAGATCCTTAAGCACTCAGACTGTTGGAAAAGATTCTACCTTGCTTGAATTACCTGGGGGCAGATAGGGACAAATCATCTAGAGATTGTAAAGCATTGCTTCTTAACAAAATGAAATAAGCTACTGTAGCAGCCATGCATTTGATGTGCACTCTGGGGGTTGTGGTGGGACCAAATGGGAGAATCCTGAACTAAAAATGTGACTATGCGCAGATACTCATTCTAGAGATCTAAACAGCACATGGTTCAGCTTTGCCAGATAAGGAAGTACTGACTACATTGTGACAACCCAAAACTTTGTATAATCTATAAGCTATTTGTGATCACTTAAGTCCATTGTCTACTTTGGAAACAAAAAGCAGCCTTGAATAGTATCTAGACACTATCTAGTCAGGTGAGACCTCTTGGATTGCTCTTTCGTGAAAGAGGTTGTAGTGTGCTATACTTGCTATACATCTCATCTGCTTCTGCACAGTGAAATTTGATCTCAGGGGCCATGTAATTCAGTGTTCTAATGAAAATCATACTGACTGCACAGATGTGCTTGCAAAAATGGACAGATACTCTTGATGCTCTATCAGGAAGATGGAATAAAGGACTATCAGAGAACTCCCATATGAGGGATCCTTCTTGAGGACCGCTGCCACCACTTTATAAAGAGACAAAGGGGCCTTCCAATGCTCACAGTCGTTGGGAGGTCACAGGCTCCTGTCCAGTCTCCTTTACATAGGCATCAACATATCTGCTTCTTGCACCGCTTCTCCATGTCAAGTGAAATCATCATGCTGCTTGGCTGAAGCGAACACGCAAGAGGCAGGTAGGACAGAGTACATGTCCCACATAGAATTCTTCTTCTGAGGAGATTGAGCCAACAGGCTAAGACCCTTTCTGTTGCACAAGCTGTAGGACTTCCTTAGACGTTAGTGGGAACAATGAGGAATCCTCCCTATCATCCAAATCAGTACCTAGAGTGAAAGACTCCATTGGGAAGTCAATGTACCTTTGCTTGCGGTATTTCATTCTGGGACCTATTTGAGTGGGATGAAGAAGAGGCAGCATGACGTACCATCAGTCTATCTCTATACTAACTTTCTGTTCCCCTTCCCCACTGTTGAAAAGATGGGTGGGCTAGTCAGCCAACAACTGAGAATTGCTCTGTTTACAGCAGCAACAATACTAAAGTGCCTGGCACAGAGTATTGTGTTGGTGTACAGATCATTGCATAGCAAAAAGCTTGAGATTAAGTCTCCTACATTGACAACTGTTCTCTCTGCCCAAAAATCAATGCTGAGATGGGTGGCTTCGGCCCAAGGTAGCAAATTGTGAAGCTATCCAAACTCTATAAATGGTTGAGGGAACTGGGGCCATCATCTGAATCAACTACTCATTGCTGATCACCACCACACTTCTATCATAATAACACTGTAACAAACAGGACAGCATTGATGCCACAGATATTGATGGAGTAGTAAATAAAAGAGACGCATCAAAATTTAACAGGGAAGCCTGTGGTGGAATGCTTGGCTTTGAGTCTACCAATGCCGGATGAAGTTTGATCAGCCCAAGCAATGCTGGTTTATTTCTATGGTCCTTGATGACACTTTTATCAAATATCTTGCATATCTTGGCCTCCTACCTGATGTGCTAGATACCAAGAAAAATAACACACAAATGCACACACATTTCTCACATCTGAGTCCAGAATTGGGAATTTACAGTATCAGTCTTCACCATGTGCAGCATCAACAACCACAGTCCTATCACTTTAAGCAGATAGCATACTCAAAAACAGGGCAAAAAGCTACAGCTTGAAAAAGCAAATAATTCCAAATACAGGTGAGTGTGCTGAAAAAAAAGTGTTTAACAAATGAACCTTGAACTGCTCCACTCTCTGCTTCAACTACCTGACGCAGGACTCCTTCTCTTATCCTTCTAATTTCTATCTCCCTCTACCTACATATTCTCATTACTTTTTACTTCCACTCCTGCCTAACTTAGATACTACTTTCTAGCTGCCTTGCGTGTTCCTCTGTCATTAAGCTTCAATTTCCCCTCACCTGACTATCACCTCTCTACAGTGTCTCTTTCTTATAGTCTTACCTGTCTCCACCATAACTCCCTCTTGTTTTTCTTCTTTTGTCTTTTCATATTTAGTTCTACCTTCTTACTAAATCTCGCCTTACAACTCTAAAGAAATACTTCACTTTTCTGACCCTCTACTTACTGACTGTTTCTCTTCACTTTACGTACTCTTGTCGACTCGGGCTCTCTCTCACTCTCATTCACCGCCCCCCCTTAGCCTGCCTCTTGTCCTTGTTTCACTAACCATTCCACACTGAAACCCTCTTTATCACTGCCCCTCCCTCCCATAATGCACTGTGCCTGTTAAATACTGGGTTCCTTAACTCCCACAATCTTTACCTCCTCTCCTTTCCCATAGATGTCCCCCTCCTCTGGTGATGTGTGCACAGCTTTACAGACGTTTTAAGGTACCGAACGGTTGACTAAATCACTGTTTTCTAATGTTATCCCTTCAAAATACTGCATATGTAACTTGTTTGCTGCCAGTGCTGAATGTCTTATAATACTTGAGGTATGAAAGTTATCTGTGAACTGTATGCATTTCTAAGCCGCTAATATAATTTGTCTGCTGCCAGAACAGTATTTTAAAGACTATAAAAAGAACACCAAAGCTATCTGTGAGCGGTTTTTTCTCCTTGCAGTTGACTAAATTCACTTGCATTTTATAAAACGTTGCACTTACTTTTCACTACCAATTTCAGTTAGTGTTGCTTCTAGCACGTGTTGTGTTATTGTTTTTCTTTTGCAATGCTATTCAATGCTGTAGTTTAGTGGTGTTTCCACTGTAACTGGCACAGCAATTCCTTTGTGCATCCCAATCTTATAAATGTAACAATAACTCCTAGCATCTCTTAGGTTTTATTTATTTTCTACTACCTCTTCCCCAGCCTGCATTATCTTTTTCCCTACTCCATTGTGTTCTGGGTCACACAGCATATTGTTGAGTACCAGAGCAAAGTCCCACTCAGTATTTCATTGGCGTGCTACTTGCACTCGCACAAGTCTTTATTCCCAATCTCCCCAATCTGCTTCCCCCACCCCTCTATCGTCATTCTGGGTCACACAACATTTTGCTGAGTGCCAGAGCTAAGTCGCCCACTGCATTTTTGTTGGTGTGCTGCTTGCATTCGCACATGCCTTTATTCCTGATCTCCCCAATCTGTTTCCCAGTCCTCTAATGCTGTATTTCCTATCTCCTTAAGAGTCAGCTGCCAGTTACAAACCAGGAACGCCAATATTTGACTGCAACACAGACAATTAGTTGTGAGATTTCCTGACCAATCTAATTGCTCTTCACTGAACTTACACCTGTAACTGCACTAGCCTAAGTAATTCTGAATTTGAACAGCATGGTTTTACTTTCTTCTGTAGGTAGTTGATATAATTATTCTTAGGTCACTTCAGCAACTGTCTATTGAACTATTACAGTATAGAGTTTCCATTTCCTGCTCTATTGGCTACAAATGCAGATGTGATGACACTGCTGGTTCTGCTGACTGAACTTATTTTTTGTACTGACCTGTTGTGACTAGTCTACTGAAGTCCCCGTCTTCTACTTCTCTCCCTCCTTTCTGTACAACCTAACTTACAGCTCCCTGTTCCTTATTAACACTATCATTCCCTTCTCTATTTCCCTCAATTCTGTAACCATATACTCAATTCTCTCCTCCAGCTATTCTCCCTATTGCTGCATATTCCCCTTCCCTAAGCATTGCTAGCTCTAACCCTGTCTTTTTTTCTCTTCACTTCCCTTTCTCTTTAGGATTTAGAGTCCTCCACTGAGCTGCTACAAACCACCCACTACATCCAAGGCATAGGGCAAGACACTCCAGTTGAAGACTGCTACACCCAGCCACCCCAGTACATTTATTGTATGCATAGTGCTAACACGCCAAGGTTAGGTTATTTGTTTCATATACCCTCCCTTCAGCTGATACTGCACATCACCTCCACCCCGCAATTTGCTCCACTCTCTGCTTCAACTACTTGACCCAGGACTCCTTCTCTTATCCTTCTAATTTCTATCTCCTTCTACGTACCTATTCTCAATACTCTTTCCTTCCACTCCTGCCTAACTTAGGTACTACTTTCCATCTGCCTTGTGTGTTCCTCTGTCTTTAAGCTTCTATCCCCCCTCACCTGACTACCACCTCTCTACAGTGTCTCTTCCTTACAATCTTACCTGTCTCCACCATAACTCCCTTTTACATTTCTTCTTTTGTCTTTTCATCTTTAGTTCTACCTTCTCACTAAATCTCACCTTACAACTCTAAAGAAATACTTCACTTTTCTGACCCTCTACTTACTGACTGATTGTTTCTCATCACTTTTCGTATTCTTGTCGACTTGGGCTCTGCCCGCTCCGTTCGCCCTTCGCTTTGCTCAGGCTCACTCCACTCCCCTACTCTGCCCCCATTCCCACACCCCCCCCACTTCTCTTAGTTTTATAGTCTCATAGCCATACCCTTTCCTGCTTACGCAACTTCCACCCGGATTCTCCTCACCCACTTATTCATCTCCACACCCCCCACTTTCTCTTTTTTCCACACCTCCTTTTTCACAACTGCATCACTAATTCCTCATCCCTACCTCTTTATTACCTTAAGACTCTATCTGTCATCTCTCTCCAACAATCTTTAGATAACCCCACTCCCCAATCTTACTACAAACATTAATTTCCATATCACACTTCCTGTAATCACCATCCTATCATGCCTTCTCTACTTTACCTTTACTGCCTCAGACTTCCACATATATGAAATATATAACCAGCACCCCCCTCACAAACACACACTACTCACCAGTAACCTTTCTTACACTATAGTGACATAACCTCCCAGCTTTTCTATACCCCAAACTCTCTCTTTTTCTCTCTTAAACACACACAGCTCTCACAACCTCGCCCTCCCAACCTCAGAATCCATATAGCTATCTCCAAACTAAAAAACCTTCTACTCCATTCCCTTACACATATAAAATTACAAGCAGACATCCATCCCAACCCAGGCCCAAAATATGTATTACCCAATACTCAACCAAACCACCTACACTCTCTTAACCAAGATCTCTCCAATTCCAATTATCAGTCTCCCCTGCCTAAGTCTTCAGGTTATGACCTACTAATAGCTAACTTTAATTTAAAGAGCACTGTAAACAAAAGAGATTTTCATGCTATCCTGGCCACCTACTCTCCACATATAATCATTACCGAAACCTGGTTAAAACCACACATCAAAGACTCAGAAATTACATACAATTACAATGTAATTAGACAAGACAGACTAATTACAAGAGGCAGTAGTGTAGCAGTCATGTTTAAAGACTCCCTAAAAGTAGACAAACTAGACTGTACATCAGAAATTCCCTAAGACACCAAGAGCAGAATATGTTTTTTCTTACATTTATTTCACTGAATTGCACTTCTTAATGCTTATAAGTGTGCTACAGCTAATCAACTACATATTGCACTGTTATAAAGCTTTTTTACTGTTTCACTGCATTTGTGTACTGTTTTAACTATATTTTTCATTGCTAGATAGTGTTTCATTACTGTAATTGCATTTTTATTGAATTACTTAACTGTATACTGTTTTTTCATACTGAGAGTTGTATTTTCTGTTTGTGAGTAGCTAGTAGCTGTAGTACTTGGTGGCTTTGCAGTTGCCCGCCCCTACTGTAAATTTGATCTTGGACACTCCTCCCAGTCTGGTGTCATTAGCTCATTCTACCTAATACATAGATAACATTTGAGAAAGCCAACCCACTTAGTTTCTTAACCTCAAATTATCTTCTGTTCCTCCTTTCTCCCTTTCCACTTTACTAAAAAAAACAAACAAAAAAAAGGTACATTGCTAGAATCTCGTGTTCTGAGTGTGCTTCTCAAACAATCTGGAAATATAGAGCTGATAAGTATATTTTTGGCACTTTTTAACTGTTCAGAGTTCTGTACTGCCTTAATTTTTGCTTGACTGAATTATTTATATATTTGCTGGCATTGTTTTCTGATACTCTAAGTGCCTGCATTTTGATTTTTTCCTAATTTACTACTTTTTGCACATGGTTTTAGTCATTTTTAATTTAATTGCATTTATTTAAACTGTATTTGCTTTAATATTGCTACACACTGAAGTGTGCTATCTTGCACTGCATTTGAATTGTTTTTATTGCTGTTTTAGCTGCTTTTCTATATTAAAAAGTTCTAAGGTTGTTTCCCACCTTTCCTGTAACTAGTCTAGTCCAGATAATGATTTGCTGTATCCAGGACTATTTGTAAGCTTCTGCCCCCCTAAGCCTTTCTGTGTTGGAGGGAAGCCTTCTAGCTCATCAGTGGGAGTGGTAAGCTCTATGTAGCCTATCTACCACAAGAGGAGTGTTTTTGGTCCAGAAATTGTAGTTTATTGGCTGTCTGGGCAGTTTTTACATCCCCTTCACCTTTCTGGTTTAAAAGCCCACATTTGTGCTTGTTTCCTGCTTTTCCTGCAACTAGTCTAGTCCTGATACAGATTTGCTGTATCCAGGATTATTTGTAAGGTTCTGAGCCCCCCCCCCAAGCCTTTATGTATTGGAGGGACGCCCTCTACCTCATCAGTGGGAGTGGTAAGCACTAGGTAGCCTATCTACCATGAGGAGTGGTTTCTGACTCAGAAATTGTGGTTTATTGAACGTTTCGGCAGTTTTTCCATCCCTTTCAACTTTCTGGCTTAAAAGCGCAGGTTTGCGCTTCTTTTAGTTCTGCTCAGCGGCACCGAGCTGAGGTAAACTACTACTGGTGCCAGAAAGTCTGCTCTTCAGTTTTTCCCTTAGATCTTGCTAGTTCTTTCTTTCTTGCACTTCCAATAGCCTAATCGCTTTGCACTTCAACAGGTTTTTGTAGCAAATATTATAGTACACCTAAGAGCCATCAGCACTAGTCATTCTTCATGGAAATAGCTCCAGTACTTAGTAGTTATGACCACCCCTCCTGACATGATCAAATGGCAGTTCCCTGTGCTTTCTCCTATTAACCCGGTGCACTTGGGCATTCTGAGGCAGTGTAGCAACTGCCTCATGTACACAGACAACTCTCTCCTGTTACCTCCCAACACTCAGACTTGTGAGAGATGCACTTATATCACCAAATTGGAAGCTATGCATTCTCTAGCCAAGACTGGACTAGCTGGTCAAGAGGAAGAAGGTCAACACCTGCACCACACCACATGGAACTCACAGCCCTCCAAAACACCCACTATCAAAGCTCTCACATAAAAACACAAACCACACACCCACCTTCGTGGAGGCACTCAACAGAAATTTACCCAAACAGCAGAGACCTTCTAGACAGAAACGCACTTGACCACAACACAGCACAAACCACAGGACACATAGCTCACCTCCACAGTGTCCCCCCTCAACCTATGACCCTAAGGCTAAACACCTTGCCCAATACACTAATCATAGGTGTCTCAATACTGAGGCACACAGATGTCCCACTCACTAGGCTGAATAAGGAGAAGGCAACAGTCAGCTGTCTATCAGATGCCAGAATCCGACACATAACACACGCACTCAGGTTACTCCACAACAAGTACAAGTATGACTCTGTCATTGTCCATATGGGTGTGAATGACCCGAGAAGCACCTTCCTGGAATACATGAAAAGAGACATGGTGGAGCTCTCGGATTATGTGGCCCAGGCACATATGACACTAGCCCTGAGCAATATCCTACCATCACCCAGAATGATACCGCAGTACAAACAAAACATGATTGACTTCAACAACTGGCTAAGTTTCTGGTATCATTCTAAGGGGATCCAGTATCTGTCTGCTTGGGGTGACATGCCTGACAGACCTCGATGCTTTGCCAGAGATGGCCTGCATCTGTCACCCTTGGGTTTCCGGGTACTGGCTAAGGCTCTTGCCACCCCTATAGTGCTTTTTTTAGGTGGTGTTCCAAAGACCAAATTACCAGTGTAACAGCTATAAATAAATCCAATCTGAAGGTCATGCTGCTCAACGCTAGAAGTTTAAATCTCAAGATGCACTTGCTCAAAGCATTCCTCAAAATGGAGAACATTGTATTTTCAACATGCTTACAAACAGAACATTTTTTACAAGATTTTGTACCTAGATTACTAACACTAGGATTTATATCTACAGTGACATCTGGTGTTAGAAAGTGGTTATGCACCACCACGTCAGCTAAATTTCTACTTCTCCTATAGAAGATATTGACATATTTTTGAAGCAAATGTTTTAAATCCTTATCTCTCATTGCTTCGACAAACAGCATCAATCAATATTTTCTAACTTCTCTTACTATGTCACTAGACAATATAGTGTACGTACTTACAAAATACACCTCCCTACCTTTCTCACTATTCCTCTTTCTATCATTATTATTATATTAACTTTCCTTTCCCTCTCTCTTTCTCACACTTCTTGCATTTATGTCCACCTTTTTATACCTATCCCTTAGTATTTTCTCCTAGGATTCTTTCACCATTCCTTCTTCATACCCCTTTCCAGAAACATATTTTCTGCCAGTGTAAGCTCCTTTTCAAATACACTATCAGAGCTACACAGTCTACTTATTCTTAAAAATTAATTATACGTCAGTACTGAAATTAAATGTTGCGGATGGCAACTAGTTCCAAAGAGAAATGTATTATTCTGATCAAATTTTCTATGGATAGTAGTTTCCAAACCCTTAACGTCTATGTCCAGGAACATACCTTCCTTTCCCATTTGTATGCCATCAAATTTGAAGCCAAAACTGTTCACCTGTAGATCTTTTACAAACAGTTGAGTTTCTTTCATATTCCCCTCACACAAAAAAATCAGATCATCAATGAATCTGAAATACTGTAATACTTGTGATTGATAAAAATTGTGTGTGTGTGTGTATATATATATATATATATATATATATATATATATATATATATAATGTATATATATATTCTACTTCAAATTTGGTCATCACTATATTTGCATACATGGGGCAAACACTTCCCCCATTGCCATCCCCTGTAGCTGATGGTAGACATTTCCATTAAATACAAAAAAATTATTTTTAAGACAAAAATCTACAAGTTCTATCATAAAATGGGCTAGGGGGGAGTCTTCTAAATAATGGAAAAGTGCTCTTATTCCATCCTTATGTTTAATGTTGGTATATAGACTTTTGACATCTAGACATAACAAATACATATTCACATTCCAAACATTTTTATTATTTTTTTGCAAGAAATCCTGAGTATCTTTAACATATGATGGTAGGGCAAGTACATATGTTTTCAAATATTCATGCAATAATACACACAAATTTTTCAAGAAATATTTTTCAGCTGACACTATTGGCCTGCCCTTCAAATCTTTGATACCCTTATGCGTTTTCGGCAGACAATAAAATAAGGCTATGCTTGTTCCCTCTATACAAAATTTCTCTTTTAAATCATCACTAGTAAAATATCCTAGGCGCAAACCTTTTTGAAGCAACAGTTCATATTTCTTAATAGCTTTATAATAATCTTCTATATCACATTCTTCATACACTTCCTTATCTTCCAAATGAGTAAAACACATTTTCATGTATTGCACATAGTTCAAAATAACTATCTGATTCCCCTTATCTGACAATTTCACTACCAATCTTTTATCTGCACATAATGCCTTAAAGGCTAACCATTGTTCTTTTGCCCGGTTGTATCTAATATTTTGCTTATTTCTAATAAAATCAAAATACAATTTTTCTATTACAAAATTCAAAACAGAAATAAAACTTTGTATATTCACATTTACAAATGGATGTATAAACAAAGATTTGCATTGAATTGTTTCTGTGTTCAACATGCTACAAGCATATATCCTGTCTTCCCCATATCATCATTAGAAAAGTACAGTTTTGTACCTACCATAAATGTAGATGTCCGATAGGTATGCATCTGCAGTCCTAACATATGGGTTGTCCTGCCTCAGGCAGCCCTTGATCGGCAGTTCCAAAGTCTAGGTCTGGCCTCGGCTGATGTCGCACTTCACCCGACGTCATAGCTGCTGGGGTATAAAGGCATCAGCCGACGCCATTTCCCTCAGTGTTTCTTGCCCCAGATGCCAGGTGCCCTCTAGGAAGGCTAAATTTGGATAACTGCAAATAATTCCAAACAGTAGAAAGCAAAATATATATATATACATATATACATACAAACAAATACACCATAATAGATTCCCCCAGCTATCTAAAAGAGGGGTAAGTACCCTAGGAATACCACAGAGGGGAAGGAGGGTGGGTAATCCTGACTGCAGATGCATACCTATCGGACATCTACATTTATGGTAGGTACAAAACTGTACTATGTCCTTCGAGGATGCATCTGCAGTCCTAACATATGGGTAGAATACCATAGCCAAACTGGGGGAGGAGGCACTAAGATAAAGATGGTGTAGTTAAGATCCCTTGCAAAACAGCAGTTGCAAAACCTGCTCGGGATCTGGAGTATAAAGGAAGATTATAATGCTTGGCAAATGTATGCACGGAGCTCCAAGTAGCAGCTTCTAAAATGTCTTTGGTAGCCACTCCTCGTAGGAAAGCTGTAGTGGTGGCTGTAGCTCTTGTGGAGTGAGGCCTGATATTTTCAGGATTTGTCTTTCCATGAAAAGAGTAGCAAAATCTAATGCAATTTCCTATCCATTTTGAGATTGTCTGTTTTGAAATTGCTTTTCCTTGCACTCCTGTTGCATATGCTACCAGAAGCTGGTCAGTTTTTCTGTTGGTCTTAGTTCTGTCCAGATAGTAGCGTAATTGTCTGTGCACATCCAAGGTATGTAGTAGTCTTTCCCCTCTGTTCTGTGGGTTGGGGAAAAATGTAGGTAAATGAATCGCTTGGTTCAATGATACCCTGGAGACCACTTTTGGCATAAAAGTAGGATTAGTTCTCAGAGACACTCTATCCTGATGGAAGATAAGGAAAGGCTGTACTGCCATTAATGCCTGTAACTCAGATACCCTTCTTGCTGAAGTGATTGCTAGCAGGAAAGCAGTTTTCCAAGATAAGAACTGTAAATCTGCTGTTGCTGCTGGTTCAAAAGGGGAAGTGTTAATTTTTCCAGCACAAAGTTGAGATCCCATGTAGGTAAAGGTGGTTTCCTTGGAGGCTTTACATTTTTGATTCCTCTCAGGAACTGCCTGAGTAGAGGATGAGAGAAGACAGGAGGATCCATGTTGTACTCTGCTGAAATTGCTGATGCATGAATCTTAATGGAGGAGTAGGACAGGCCATTGTGGAACAGTTCTGCTAAGTATTCCGGGATGTGTGCTATGTTTGCCAATGAGACATTTTCTCCCTTTGCTGCACTCCAAATGAGGTATCTTTTCCATTTGGCTGAATAAGTTTTCCTTGTGGAGGGTCTGCGTGCCTCCAGGATAATGTCCTTAACCCTCTGAGATAAATCTGGTTTATTTTGTTTTATGCAATATTCCAAGCAGCTAGCTGCAGTGTTTTCAAGTTTAGATGTAGGGTCTTGTAGTTGTTCTGTGTTAGAAGTAAGGGACATAGAGGTAGAGGCCATGAGTGTGTCCGAGACATGCTTCTCAGTAGCGGGTACCAATGCTGCCTTGGCCAGTCCGGAGCTATCAGGATTACTTTTGGCTGTTCTTCTCTGATCTTCAGTAGGACTCTGTACATCAAAGGAAGAGGTGGAAATGCATATGCTGTCAGGTTTTTCCAGCTGAAGGAAAGGGAGTCCACCCTCCAGGCAATTGGGTGGTATGCTCTTGTGCAGAATTTCTTCAATTGGTGGTTGTGTGGGGAGGCGAACAGGTCTATCTCTGGCATTCCCCATTTCTTTGTTATGGTTTTGAAGATGTCTGGATGCAGCATCCATTCGTGAGCATCCATGGTAGTTCTGCTTAAGGTGTCTGCTAGTGAATTTTCTTTTCCTGGTACAAATCTGGCCTGTAGTTGAATGTTGAGATTCAGGGCCAAAATCCACAGGTCCATTGCTATCCAGCATAGAGGGTATGAGTGTGTACCTCCCTGTTTGTTGATGTACCACATGACTGTGGTATTGTCCGTCCTTATCAGCAGGTGACCTTGTTGAAGGAATGGTCTGAATGCCTGGATTGCATGTTTCACTGCCAGCATCTCCTTTAGATTTATGTGTAGATGCAGCTGGTCTTGGGTCCATAGGCCTTGTATACACTTGTCCTCCATGTGTTCCCCCCAGCCTAGGTCTGAGGCGTCCGTGGTGATGGTCTGGCTTGGATGTGGTTTTTGGAAAGGCAATCCTCTGTTCATCTGACAGGCCTGAGCCCACCACAGGAATTCTTTTTTCAGGCATGGAATTATTGGAATCTGGGCTTCTAGACTGTGCTTGTGTTGAGACCATACATTCCTTAGGTACCATTGCAACTTTCTCATATGCAGCCTGGCATGTGGGATCAATATTATGCAGGATGCCATGTAACCCAGGGCTTGCAGGACTTTCCTTGCAGTAAGCTGAGTTTGTGTTGTTAATGTCATGAAATAGACTGGTAGTTGCTTTTGTTTTTCTTCTGTGAGAAAAGCCATCTGAGTTGTTGTATCCAGTTCTGCACCCAAAAATGTTAACCTTTGGGATGGTACTAGTCTTGACTTTTGAATGTTGACTGTGTATCCCAAGGCTTGCAACAGTTGTATGACCTTTTCCAAATCTTTTGTTAATTTTGTCTTGTTGTCTGCTTGTATTAGGCAGTCGTCCAGGTATGGGTAAATTTGAATTTCCTGAAGCCTGCAATGAGCAATTACTGATGCCAGGCATTTCGTGAATACTCTGGGCGCAGTAGATAAGCCAAAGGGCAATGCTGAGAATTGATAATGCTCTGATCCTGCAAGAAATCTGAGGTGTCTTCTGCAATCTGGTCATATAGGGATGTGCAGGTATGCCTCCTTGAGATCTAGAGTCACCAGCCAAGACTCCTTGCCCAGCATGGGAAGAAGTTGCTGGAGGGTCAGCATTTTGAATTTTGGAACAATGAGTGCAGACAAGTCGAGAATAGGTCTCCATTGATTTTCTTTTCTTGGTACAAGGAAAAGCCTGGAGTAAAATCCTTGGCCTTGTTCCATAGGTGGTACCTTTTCTATAGCTCTCATCCTTAGTAAGTTGTTGATTTGTTTTTGAGCCTCTGTTTTTTGGCTTGGTGGAAGGTTTGACATTCCTCTCTTTTTTGGTAGAGTGTGGAAGTGAAACCTGTAGCCCTTGTCTATTGTTTGTAAAGTCCATTTGTCTCCTGTAATGCAATGCCAGTTGTCGGAAAATAGGGCTAGCTTTTCGCCCAAGGGTGCTTCCAGTTGTTCCCTGGTAGGCGGAACCAGAGCCAAGTCATTGTGTCTGTCCTGTGGAAGTGGTTGTAGTTGCAGCTGTGGCAGCACTTCTCTGGTTGGCAGGTTGCCACTGACGTCCCCTGTAGGCACCCCTAGATTGACCTCTGCCTCTTGGGCGTCTATTTCTGCCTCTCTGTGCTCTGGAGGTGTCTGGAAAGGACCAATTCTTCGAAGGCCAATTTCTGCTAAACCTCGGAGGTTGGACCTGTAAGAAATCCTTGACTGTTTGGACAGATTTTGCTTTTTCTTCCACTTTCTTGAGAACCTCCTGTGCAGGGGAGCCAAACAAACTTTGTTTCTCCATAGGAGCATCTAGGAGTTTTGACTTAACATGGTCTGGTAAGGATTGTTCTTTTAACCAGGCATGCCTTCGAATCACTGCTCCAGTCATAGCTGATCTAAAGGAAGCCTCCAGTGCATCATAGCCACATTTTAAAAAATTACTGAGCTGCTGAGAGTTATGTACCAAATCCTGAAGGGACTTGCGGTCTATAGGTTCAGGAGAGGACAGTTTTTTATTTAGCTGGTCTAACAAAAACTCTTGGTACTGAATCATGTGAAATTGACAGTTTAAGGCCCTGGCCGAAAGAGTAGCAGATGTATAAACCTTTTTACCCCATCTCTCTAATGCTCTAGATTCCCTTTCAGAGGGAGGGTTTTTGGTAGAGGCAGCTGCCACACCTTTAGGGCCCTGTGAAATGGTTTCTGGGTCTGCAACATGAGCCTTATACAAGTGGTAGTGTGTGTCTGGGACCCTGTAATATCTATCAGGCTTGGCAGGGGCGGAGGAAGAGAATCAGGGGCAGTACTGGCATCATTATATGCATCATCAACAACTGATAGTACTGGAGGAATGGCTAAAGGCCTATGCTGTGGTAAGTGTAAAAAAGTCCTTAGCCTTTTCCTTGAATCTGAAAAATCCTGGCCCTGCCATTGGAAGTGTTCCCTCATAGAATGTAGGGTCTCCCCAAAAGAAAATTCTTCAGGAGGAGAAGCAGAAGGAATGGAGTCTTCTGCATCAGAATCCTCATAAGGAGAGTATGGACCTTCCTGATGGTCTGAAATATCTGAGTCATCCGAGGAATAGTCTGTAGAGACAGGTTCAGGGGGTTCAGTCCTAGGCCTCTTATCTGGAGGAGGTTGAGAGGCCCTGTCTGGGTGAGGTTGGGATCCCCTGATCAAAGAAATGAGATCCTCAGCCAGGCTGAGTATCTGGGAACTAGAGGTAGGCCTGTGTGAGGGAGCTTTTGTAGGTAAGGCCTTAGAAGATTTAGCTGCTTTAGCCCTGGAAAAGGCCTTGATAGACATGGAAGCAGGGGGTCTAGCAGCCCCACGTGCAGGGGTAGAAATGTCTAAAGGAATAGTGTCTGACAAATCCTGGGTGTCTGCTTCTGTAGCAGTAATTTCAGTAGCAGATTCAGCCACGCTCTGTGAGGCCTCGGTTATCGGAGGCATGCTTTCGGCCGAAGGAAGAACCGAGGTCTCGGTTTCAGCCGAAACCGAGACACTCACGGTTGGCCTAACCGTGGTTTCAGCCAAAACCGCGGACCGCGAGTGTCGGTCCTTTTCCTTGCGCTTTTTAGCTAATTGTGTAGTCGGAGTCTCCAACGGCATTTTATAAGCAAAAGCGGGACCAAAAAACTCCTCTGCAAACTCCGACCGACGTCTAAGCGTCCGTCGGTTGAAGGAAGCACAGGCTAGACAAGCTGATACGTCGTGGTCTGGGCCTAAGCAAGGAAGGCAGTAAGAGTGGAAATCCTTATGAGGTATTTGTTTCCCACAAGTTAAACAATTATTTACTTTGTCTGACATCGGCTGAGGCAAGAGTCCCCAACGGGTGCCAGCTTTTAGAAGTCTTCGATAGTAGAAATCTCTGGATCTGACCGACCGGCACTTGCGAACAGCTTCTGCTTCGGGCACCGCGCGGCAAGAAAGACTGAGGAAAATGGCGTCGGCTGATGCCTTTATACCCCAGCAGCTATGACGTCGGGTGAAGTGCGACATCAGCCGAGGCCAGACCCAGACTTTGGAATCCAGCCGACCGAAGGGCTGCCTGAGGCAGGACAACCCATATGTTAGGACTGCAGATGCATCCTTGAAGGACATCACATGAATAAAAAGAATCATTTAAACTTTCATCAACACTTTGTTCTTGTTCATTATTTTGCTTATTAAAATAATCAAGTGTAATTTTCTACTTAATTGAAACAATTCGATTTTCAGTATACGTAACCTTGGCAAAGCCGTAGGTGTGAATTTTAGTCCTAAATTTAGAACAGAAATAGCAGTTTCAGAAACATTCAATCCTGACAAATTCAGTACTAAACTTTTTTCATTTACAAAGTCACACCTACTAATTCCATTTAGTCCTTTTCTTATTTCTCTTGGTATAATTAGCATTCCTTCTTTGTCCCCAATCATTTCACCCTCTTTTTTTTCCCTGTTGCTGATTTCCCTTTTCCTTCTGAAAGTGATTATTAAAGTCCATTGGGTTCTGCGCTGCTGGCAATGGTGGATATTCATCTCCTTCATATTCACCTTCAGTGGTTACATCAGTCTCTTCCGATGTAGCAAAGGAGACAGAGGCTGAAGCGAGAAGTACTTTTATAAACTCCGATGTTCCCACGTAATGACCTTAACCCACTGCGTTTGCGTTTCTATAGAAATGTTGTTTCGTTACTATAGACTCTTATATCTCTATTTATTTTTCCACTTTTCTTCTCCACCAAATCTCGCTCAAGATTTATAAGTTTATTATTAATCTCACCCAGTAAGTCATCCATTCTTGAGCCATGTACATGTTTCTGCAAATCTGCACTCACCCGTAGCACTTCCTTTTTCAATTTGCGTTGTTTCAGAAGATCTCTCTCTACCAATACTTTAACCCATTCCATGGAACAATTGTGCACTGCAGCTCTCCACCTTTTTTAAAAAGTTCATCATCTTTATCTGTGGGATCAAATGGTGTATAGTGGGTGTTTTGAATGCTCTTAAACCTTGTGGGGCTATAATAAGTTCCACGTACCTTTTTAAACAAAGCATATTAAGATGAGTGCTGGTTTCCTTACATAACAAACTTTTCAGTTTTTCACATATTTCCATGGATAGCAAACTTGTCCCCATCGAGCCCACTGTCTGGAATGGATTTACAAAGTGATGGTTACGTTCTCCCTCATATTGATCCCACACATTCACTGCCACATTGTTAGAGGTATTCATGAGGGTCTCTTTTGTTTTTGTATGTCCTGCATCTGTCACCCCTGGGTTTCCGGGTACTGGATAAGGCTCTTGCCACCCCTACAGTGCTTTTTTTAGGCGGTGTTCCAAAGACCAAATTACCACTGTAACAGCTATAAATAAATGCAATCTGGGGGTCATGATACTCAATGCTAGGACTCTAAATCTCAAGATGCGCTCACGCGAAGCATTCCTCAAAATGGAGAACAGTGACATTTGTGCTGTAACAGAGACCTGGTTTAAAGCGGCAGAAAGCACCCCTGTGCTACCAGGCTATAACTCATTCCACACCTTTCAGCCATGAAACATGGACCGAAGCTCCAAAGGTGGTCGTGTCTCCATATTCATAAAGGATATGCACACCTCCAGACTAGAAGCCTAGCATAATGCATCTGAGATACTTCAGGTACAACAAACATTGGGTAAGACTGCGATCCAAGCCATAGCCTGCTATAGGTCCCCAACCATGTCCCTAGAGTCTCATTCCACATTCCTAAGCACCATGGAATCAATCAAGGTCCAACCCAACACTCTCATACTTGGAGACTTCAACTACCCCCCATCAACTGGGAAAGCTACTCAAGCATCAATGCACTGGCCCAATGCTTTCTGGAATTCATCAGTTCCAATGCCCTGGACCAGCTAATTCTGACCCCCACTAGAGGAAGCAATATCCTTGACCTGGTTATTACTAACATGGGCGACCATTGCTCTACACCAATAGTCAATCCCTTCCTGGTCAGAGCCGACCATAAACTAATCACCATGGAAATCCACATCTCACCCACACCCCCGGCAAAGGTAACCACCTTGAAAAACTTCTCCAAAGCTGACTTTGGACTCCTAAAAACAGAGGTGGCTAATTTCACGGCACCTATGCCAATGAAAAATAGTTGCATGACTGCCGAATCATACACCAATGCACTGTATGAACATGTACATAAATGCATGGAAGTAGCCATACCCAAGACGCTCTCCTCCAACAAAAGGAAGCCAATCTGGTGGTCCCCTGCCATTAATAAACTCTACAACAGAAGGAAGAAACTGTTGCAGAAAGAGGCGAAGTCCCAAGACTGGAAAAACTCCCTTATTAGCCTCAAAAAGTTGAGATCCCTCATCAAATCCTCTAAAGCCAGCTATGAAGGCAGAATTGCACAGACACTAAAAACGATCACAAAACCTTTTATAGTTATATCAAGAACCTCCATGGCAATACCCAGATTTGCTCGGAGTTACTGCACAACGGTACCCCCTATACTGAGCCAACCGATATTGGCAACATACTGGCCGACAGATTCAGTGCCAACTTTACCCCATCGCCCCCCTAAAGGACCAATCACAATACTGGATGAATGCCAGGCACTCAGCATTACTGCAGCCCAGGTTAAAGCTGCATTGTTCAAGGGCAAGCATACAGCTTCCATGGGACCCAATAATATCCCTGGCTGTGTTCTACATGAACTACAAAGTGAACTGGCACCACATCTGTGTGCCCTGTTCAGTCACAGCCTCACCTCAGGCTTTGTCCCTACCGAATGGTGCACTGCTACAGTCATCCCTCTCCATAAAGGGGGAGCGACTACAGACCCAGGGAATTATCTTCCCATTAGCCTGATGAGTCTGATATGTAAAGCTATGGAGTGCATCACCATGGACTTAATTAACAAGGATAAAGGTAATCTCCAAATTCTAGATCCCACACAGTTTGGGTTTGTGAAAGGGAGATCATGCCTGCTCAACCGGTTGACTTCTTTGAGTCAGTCACCAGGGCTGTGGATGAAGGTAAGGCAGTGCATACAGCCTACCTCGATCTGGCCAATGCCTTTGATACCATTCCTCACTCGGGAATTATTGATAAACTCACTAAACTAGGCATCAACCCCTATATCACTAGGTAGATTGCAAATTGGCTCACAGACAGAATACACAGTGTGAAAGTAGCGAACTCCAAGTCAGACTGCCGACCAGTCATGAGTGGAGTCCCACAGGGATTGATCCTGGGTCCTCTCCTGTTCGGCATCTACTTCTCAGGAGTTCAGGCCAACACAAAGGGACTCTGGATGACCAAGTTCACAGATTACTGTAAGCTGGGAGCCATTATTAACTGCCCAAGTGATGCAGACATCCTACAGAAAGGGCTCATTGAGACCAATGACTGGTGTCAAAACCATAGCCTTAAGCTTAATGCCAAAAAATGTGTCATCCCCTTTGGTAAAAACTCAGTTCCCACTAACTACTACATTGATGGGAGTTCACTGAACACTAAAGGCATTATAAGAGATCTGGGGATGCAGGCTGACAGCAACCTCTCCTTCGACCACTACATTTCCACTGTGGTCAGAAAGTTCTTCTATGTGACACATCTCATTATCAAGGGTTTTACATCCAGGAAGAAAGAGGTAATCCTCTCTCTATCTCTCTCTCTACTCTTTCCTCATTAGACCAATCATCGAGTATAATGTCCCATTTGGCATGTACCTCACTCGACACCTGTAGCAGCTGGGAAGGCCACAGAAGTACTTCACGAAGAGGATCCTAGACATTAAACACGTCCTACATGAATAGACTCAAAAGACTCCAGCTATTCTCT